>NC_056749.1:738976707-739009207 GCF_019279795.1 Protopterus annectens
TATACCTAACCACAACAATTTCAAATCCATGCTTCTCTCCCATCTCTCCTCCAAATGGGAATGTCCTTCACATGCTCCCACCTAAAACTCCCACACTACTAACTCCACACCTAAATCATCATTTCTTTGCCTACTTTAACTTAATTCAGAGATCTTGCTCAGAACACCTTTTCATAAATCTTTTGCATGCAAGCCTCTGGCCTACCTTACTCATATTCTCAAACTTTCATTGTTTGTTTTTCTTATCCATTGTACCCATAATATTGTTTTCCTCTGCAATATTGTTAATTTGTCTCTATTCGTATGTATTTGTATGTCTGTTTGGGGCTTTTCCCCTCAGGTCTCCTCTAAAAAAGGGTAATTCTTACCCAGCTGGACCAACCCGGTTAACAAATGCAAATAAATAAATAAATAAATATGGTAATTTCAACAAAAATACATTGGAAGGCTAAAATCAAGGGGGACAGCAAGAACCATTTGGTAATTTCAAAGAAAATACATTGGAAGGCTATAATCCAGGTATCTCATCTGATGAAATTATTTGGTGATGAAAACGTACAAGGAATTGTGGAGCGTTAATGTGTTTTGGTGTTATGTCCGTGGTGTGGATTTGCTAATAAACTGTTTGTGCTTGAACTACGTGGTCTCCGGTGCTCCTTTTACTTGGTTTACAGTACTGTGGTTGGAGCATTGTGCCATATTCGCTTTTTGAAATTATGTATTGTTATTATGATGCAAAAGGCCCAGAATTTACAGATACAAGATATACAAAAAGATGAAGAGAGAAATTAGAGGAAAGAAAAATACTTCCACAAGAAAAGAAGAAGCCTCAAATAAAAAAAAATAGTGTTCATTAATACAACAGATTTGTGAAAAACATTATATAGACCAAAATAAGGAATTTATTGATGAGCCCAAAAAACTGCGGTGGTGGTGCTGTGCTAGCGTTGTCGCCTCACAGTAAGATGTTGTCCTGTTCTATTCTCAGTTAGAGTGTCTTCTGTGTGGAGACATGAGTGAATGGGCATACCTTCGTTGAAGGTTGTGCGTCAGAGCTGGCAACTCGGCATGTAAAAATCTACTGCCGATCATTAGCGAACCGGAGTTCCGCTGTGGCGACCCCTAACCAGGAAAAGCCGAAAGACACAACATTGATGAGCCCGAAAAGTTTTATAGAGAATTGGGAAACAAGATAAAAAGAATTGAAAGACCATCCAAAAAAGAAGAAATAGATACATTTTGGAGAAGTATTTATGAAGATCCTGTGGAACATAACAAAGATGTTAAATGGATAGAAGAAGTAAAAGAAAGAATAAGAAGTTCAAATGTACAGGATATGAAATGGGATGAAGTAAAGACAGAGAGATTGAAATAAAGTTAAGAAAAGTCTCTAACTGGAAAACACCTGGCCCACATGCAGTACCTAACTTCTGGTTAAAAGTATTAACATCTTTGCACGAAGATTTAGCCATGAGTAAGAACTATTTATATGTGCACACTGAACAGACACCAACCTGGCTAACAACAGGAAAAACAATGCTCCTACTTAAGAGTGAACCTACAAGTTACCCTAAAAATTATAGACCAATAACTTGCCTTCTAACTATGTATAAACTATACACCGGAATTCATGCCGGCAAAGTTTATAGTCATTTAGAAGAAAACTCAATCATGGCAATAGAACAAAAGGGCAATAAAAGAAAAGTCATATGAAAAAAGAATAATCTGTTGCTAAATAAAGTCATAGTTTGGAACTGTAAAAAGGGGAAGAATCTAAGTATGGCATAGATTGACTACAAAAAAGCATTTGATAGTATCCCACATTCATGAATAAAAGAGTGCTTAAAATTTTATAAGATACATCCTACACTGATCAACTACATTACAGTGACCATGAAACAGTGGCAGACCACTTTGCAATTAAGCCATGATAAAGGACAAATTATTATTCTAGGGATAAAAATCCAAAGCGGGATATTCCAGGGTGACTCCGTCTTCTGTCTTGCCCTTAATCCAATAAACTGTCTACTTAACAGATTAAGCCATTGCTATAATTTGGCTCCTAAAAAACAACAAAGTGTGAAGACTTCTCATCTTCTCTTTGTCGATGATTTAAAACTCATCAGATGAGGAACGGAAAGCACAAATGCAAGTAGTCAAAACTTTTTCAGATGATATAAGAATGTCATTTGGTCTTGATAAATGTGCAAAAGCAACCTTTAAAGCAGGAAAACTATATCACTAAGAAAACATCAGTTTGGGATAATAATATGATATAAAAGAACGTCAGCAAGAGAGAGTGTATAAATACTTGGGAACTGATGAAGGATCAACAATAAAATATGAACAAATGAAAATAAAACTAAGTAAGGAATATTTTAGAAGACTTAAATTAACCCTGAAAACAGCATTGACATCTAGGAACAAAATTCAAGCTATAAATCAATTTGCTCTTTCTGTCCTAACTTACAGTTTTGGAGTAATTGCCTGGCCCCAAAACATGTTAGATAGATTAGATAGAACAGGAAGGATGCTTCATTCTCACCAAATTATTGATAAAGATCAGGGCATAGCAAGATTATATATTCCTCGTTCTGAAGGATGTATGGTCCTTCTTGAAACTGATTACATGCATAGATCTGCAATCGTGGGACTGCACACATATCTGATGACCTCACAGAACCCAAACGTAGTGAAAGTTTTGAAACATGAGGAGAATAAATCTAAGATGACTTCCCGGCTTAGTCTAGCAGAAGGATATCAACTTCAAGCAGGAATGGAAATGAAACCAGAAGTAAATAAAAACCAGGCATCAACTGAATGTGCCAATAAAAAACAGAAGAAAGAAAATAAGGTGAAGGATCAGGTGAAGGATCAGATGAGAAGGCAAGAAATGTGGAAACTGCATAAATATAGTTGCAAGTATAGAAAACTTCTGGAAGAACTTCATGTTGATCAAGATCGAAGGCAAGAATGGTTAAGGAGAGACAAGTTCAAACCAAAAGATGAACGGTTAATATTGGGAGCTCAAGATAGTAGGCTACACACACTTTGGTTTACAAAGTCCACTGAACATGTGGGAGAAACAAACAAATGCAGGTTTTGTAAAACAGAATTGGAAACAGTCACACACCTCTTTGCTGGTTGTGACATACTGATGGCAGAAGAAGGACTGTATACTGAAAGACATAATAATGTGGCAAGACTGTGGAACTGGGGATTGTGCAAACATTATGGTATTGGAGTGTCTGAAAAACACTGGAAACATGAGGCACAAAGCATCATAGAAAATTATGAAGTGTCTATCACAAGGGATCAAAAATAGATGTGAGAAAGCCAGATATAGTGGTCCATGAAAAGAAGACAAAAGTAGCATTGATCATTGAAATTCCTACACCCAGTGACTACAGTGTCTTGCATACAGAGAGACACAAAGTCATAAAATATCAGGATTTGCAGACAGAAACGAGAGCAATCTGGAAGAAAGATACCCAGACAGTTTCAATTGCAGTAGGAGCAACGGGTCTTATAAAAAAGAATCTACAATCTTATTTTGATATGTTACCAATACATGTAACTCTATACGAATTGCAGAAGGAGTCATTACTGGGCACACTGTAGGTGCTGCAAAGAGCACTTCTGGCTGACATCAAAGACTGAAACAATATTAATTTCATGAACTTTAATCGTACTTTGACTTAGGAATGAAGTTCATTGCTGTCATGGTAGTAGAAACCCAAAAGACTTAGAGAAATTAAAAGTCACATATCACTTGGTCTACTCCTAGTGGTGTGCTATCTGTATTATAATTAGCTTATGTGTTTGTGTATATAATGTAACTAATTCCCCTGTGGTTTTTGTTCATCTACTGTGTCCATGGCTGTGGCAGCAATCCTTTGTGTGAGTTGATACTGTCTCTGTTATAATAATAGCACACTTAGATTCAGTGATTGCCCACAGTCTGCAGTCCTCCACAAAGCTGGTTGCACAAAGGATATGTATGTCATTCTTACATCTGTGACTTACATAATGAACAGGAAAGGCCCTAGCACAGAGCCCTGGGATACGCACCTCCTCTCTGGATGCTAGATGTAGGTCACGACACAAACTTTAACATATATCTCTGTCATGCATGTGATCCAGTGGTCTACTCACTTAGATGTTTATGGCTGCTTCTGACAGTTTCTTTGTAATACCTGAGTGTGGATTTGTGTCAAATGCCTTTGCAGGGTCAAGTTATGCAGGATGATTTTGTTATCATCATGCATGCCTTCATTGACCTTCTTGAGGACATAGAACAGATGTAACAGACATGATGTAACCTGAAAAAAATAACAAATGAGTTATGAGTAATGACATATGAGACCAACTGTCAGCTAGTGGATTGTCTATTTCCTCCATTTGGGTATGTCTGGTGGCATCCACATACGGATCTGTGCTTTGTTGTGTATTCTCCTAAACATTTCACATTTATTGGAATAAATGATTTGTGAAAAGACTTCTGAATACAACTTTGGTCATTCATCACATTCCACACACTTGTATTATGCATACAGTCATACACCTGTACCAGTGTCACATATTTACATCAATTGCACAACATATGCTTATATCTGTTTCATGAGCAAGCTGTGTTTGATCAACTTGATGCCATATCAGGACACATTAAGGATCCGTTGTGTGTGAACAGTTCCTGAAACAAATGCTAATAGTTCCCTATCAAGGATTAATATCAAAGTATAGGCAAAGAGAAAGAAATAGGGGGGGGGGTCCTAAACAAAAGACCAGCACTGGTAGAGTTTTAGTAGACTCTAGAACAGAAGCTGCCATTAAAAAAGGAATAATTAGTAGAGCATGTAAAATATTGCATGATAATTATAAGAATCAAACAGAGGAGGTTAGAAAGGACTGAGAAGAGAGATTGGATAAGCAATTCGTAAAGAAGCAATGGGAGGATATATGCATTTCTCCCAAAGATGCAACAAAATCTAGAAGATTTAGGATTTTTGCTTGGAAATGTTTACATAGATATTTTATACCCCAAGTAGACCCCAGAGAATTTTTCCTCAGGTAGATAGCAAATGTTGGAGATGTGATGGGTAAGAAAGAGGTAATCGGGAACATATTGTCTGGGAGTGCAGTGAGTTGGCGAATTTTAAGGATTCCCTGCAGGATGCACTTTCAGAGATGCTGGGTAGGCAGATTGGCATGACGAGGGAGATGATTTTTGTCAGCTATGATACAGAATCAGAATTGCCTAGACATGGTAAGGTCTTGCTGTCTCTAATTATGGTGGCTGCCAAGGAAGCAATTGCTAGAAACTGGAAATCAAAATCTAAACCAACTGTATTAGAAGTAATGAATATAATAACAGATAAAAATAACTGGAATTGAGATCTTTAGAAAAGGTAGGAGCAAACTATATAGGAAAAATGGGTATTGTGGGAACAATACATACAGGGAAGGAATGAGGTTTAAAAGAAGGCAGGACTTAAATGAGCTATGTAATGCTTGACTGAAAATGATTGGGTAGATTATAAGTGAGAAACATACACATGAAAACTGTTGTAGAAATCACAAACAAGCAGGTACTGAAGGAGAAAATCCAAAGATCACCAAACTTCCACAAAAAGTATTTATTAAGCGTTTTTCGTCTTGCCAAATAAAACTTTCTCAGATGAAACTGTTAATAAGTAAACATCATATAAGTACATTTGAAATTGAACATGTGACAGATTTCTTTCAATAAAACTCTTCATTTCCCCCCAATTCCTTACTTAACCCTACCGTACTCAAACCATAATGTGTTTTCATGAACAACTACTGTTTCTAGAATAATTCTAAAACTTCAACAAATATAAAACATTGTAATTAAAAAATGTAAACATATACAAATGTCATATGTAGCTTGTTCATACAACTTATTACTGCTATCTGTCCAAACTTTTAAGTTTTAAAATACATTGAACCGAACACATCTCATTTAAACCAGGAAGTGTACCTGCATTTAATCTTAGCTGCTATAGGAGCTCCAACCTTTCTAATAAAAGTGACACCGGGCCTCCCCGCTCATCTTGTAAAATTTGATCTATTACTTTAAATTTAAAAATGTGTGTTGGACATTCTAAAATGTGTTTAGCTAAAGCGTTTTCTATTTTATTTCTCCTTATACTGTACAAATGTTCGTACACCCTTTCCTTCATTTTATGATCTGCCTTTCCTATGTAAAAGGAAGGGCACGACTGGCATAGGGCAATGTAGACAATGGATTTAGAATTACATGAAAATTTCTTATTGAGCGTGTATCTCTTATTGCAGACACTAAATACTTTACCTATCTCCATATTTCTACAATAATTACATGATCCACATATGGACATTCCTGGATTTTTCACTAAATATTTTTTCTCATTACTACCTTCCAACAGGCATTTCAAATGTTTACCCCTCTTAAATATAACTTGGAGTAAATCAGTAAAATTAGTAGCTACTGAAGCCTGTCCTGTTAGAAGTTTTCAATTTTTAAAAACTATTTTCTTAAAATCTATGGCATCTAGGTTGTATGTCACTATCAACCTATGTCTATGTTCCACCAGTTTATCCCTTACATCATGTACAATCACTTCATCATAATTGTTTAAATTGTAATTGTACTAATTTAAAATGGGTCTGTACATTCCCCTATCTCTTTTACACTGAAATTCATATGTAAGTTCTCTTATTAAGCTGATTGTGTATCCTCTTCTTAAAAACATATGTTGTAAATTCTTACATTCTTCCTTGAAGTCGCTGCCCTTAGTTACCATTCTGGCTGCTCAGACAAGCTGTCCTTTTATAACTGATCATTTTTGTTACATAGGGTGACTACTTGTAAAATGTAGGAGTGTATTAGAATATGTTTCTTTTCTATGCATTTTTGAAATGTATGTTTTCACCCTTCTATCTTTACTAAGATTTATGTCCAAGTATGTTATACTTTCTTCATTGTATTCGAATGTAAATTTTAAGAAGTGGGTTGTGGTCTTAAAATAATCTACTAGATGTTTTGCTGAATTTCTATCACCTTTTATTAAAATCAGTATATCGTCTAGAAATCTAGTGTAAAAGTGTATGACATCCTTACACTGAATGTTGTTCTCAATATAGTGGTGCTCCCAATAGGCCATCGCGTGGTTGGAAAAAACTTCCACCACATGGTGACCCCATTGCAATGCCTATGCGTTGAATGTACCTTTCTTTGTCAAACATAATGTAGTTATTAGTTAAAATTATATCCAGTAGTTCTTCTACTACTGGAGTTTCATTATTGGGTGCACCTTTCCATCTTAAAATGTTCATTACCCATTCTATTCCTTCCATGCTGGGTATTGATGTATATAAATCTTTTACATCGATTGTTAAGAAATTATAATCATTATATTCCAAATTGTTGATGTTCTCAAGACATGTCCAAGAGTCCTTACAAATTTGAGACTCTTGTTTAATGTATTTTTTCAATATCATGTCTACATATTTTGCACAAGCATATGTTATTGAGCATCTAGCATCAACTAAGGGGCACATCGAGGTTTTTTTTTTACACATTTATATATTTTCAGCATGCCGAATAAAATCGGTATTTTGGGTGCAGTCATTGATAGATAATTCAGTGTCTGGGTATCTCTCCTTCCTTCAATGAGCATGTCATTTATATAAGGTTTTATTCTTGCATATGCTATGTTTACTTCATTCAGACAAACAGGCATATATGTTTCACTATCTAACATTCCTTTCATTTTCTCATTATACCAGCTAATATCCATTATAACAATGCCCCCCCCCCCTGTCAGGCTTCATTACCCTGAATGGAAGTCGTTGCAGTTCCTTTAGTAACACTTGTTCATCCTTGCTAGTGTTACAACACTTGTTAAACTCTTTTCTCTTTTTTTCTACATAGTTTCTATAGTCTAATTCCCATATTTTTTCAGACACACTTAACAATGGGTGTAATGGTGGATTATATGTACTTGATATAGATGTATAATGTTTGCAACTGGGAGTGTGTCAGTATGGTTTGTGATGTAAAATGCTTGCAACTAGGATTGTGTCGGTGTGGTATGTTTTCATTTATATCAATGTATGATTGCTTATGTTGTGATGGTTTAATAAAGATGTTTCTTGTTTAAAAAAGGAGCAGGAATTGAATAATTTATGTAATGCTGCTTAGGTTATATGATATATAGCAATATATGTGAAGCATAATATTTGTTGATTTTAACTTGTCAATAAAGTTTGATTACTTTTATATAAATCTAAATGTGCCTATGCCACAAGTGATAATTGAATAAAGCTGTTTAAAAAAAACTAGTTATACAGTGGTGCTGCTGACCACTTCAATAATCCCTGGGTGTAGCAACACAACTGCACATACAATGAATTCTACAAGGTTGCAATTAAATCAAAACATGTAATACATTGGTTGTGTGCATCACAGCATAACAATGTATATATGAGAAAAGACTTATGTGACTATGTAATCAATATGAATTTATATTGATGTCTGTCACAGAACATTAAATAATGGTATATAGACACATGCACTGCAACAAACACGGAGCCTGGTGCCACAACAAGTCGGCCGATAACACAAGTCGGAATGCGTAAAATAATTTATTTAAGTGTACAAAGAAATAAAATCCACTTTTTGTCGGGAGCAATCTCCCAACTTCCTCAGAATAAACATGGGCATAGTAACAACACGTGTCTTATATAGTTAATTAATTAATTAAGCATGTGATGCACACGTTGATTAATCCATAAAATTAAAGTAATATAATACAAGTATAAACACTGAACCATACAATAAACACTAAAAAATAAACTACTAATGAATGAATAACTGAATGGTTAAAACCCAGCTTCGTACTTTAAATATAATAGAAATATATATATATATATATTATTTAACTTGATTAAACAGCTATTAACAACTATTCATAAAATTTTCTCTTCTATTTATCAGATACTAATTCATCAACTAACAATAAATAAACAAATGAATGAATAGATGAATAAATAAATAAATAAGTGGATAAGTAAGTAAGTAAATAAACCCACTAACAACCTACCAATTATACTTTCGTATATACTAAAAATTCATTATAAAATATATAAAATACATGTACGTAAAAAAAATATATATATATATATATGTATGTAAACAGATATATGTTATTATCTATTAAAAAAGTGTATATAAATATAAATGAAAATAGATATTAGTAAATCCAATAGTAATGGTAGTTCGGTTGTAAATAACTGTGTAAATTTATTTGTTTGTCTATATAATTCAGCTCATATCAGATCACTGCTCAAGTAATACATGTGGTAATAATAATAATGGTAAACTCTACAGGGAAAAATATATACATATATATACATATACACACACATATGTGCATATATATATATACATATATGTATGTATATATCCAACTAATGTTCAAAAAAAATGTTAATGTACCAGTAATGTAACATTATAGTGGTAATAAAATATATGGATATATAAACACCCTCTTCTAACAGCACAACTAATGTAAACAAATTCTGATAAACTTTTTAATAATGCCAGAAAATTAGTGCCAGAAAATTATTACCAAAAATTATCATTGTTATTATTAATAATGTTCCTAATATACAAAACATCTATTCTCATTACTTTTCTTATCTGTTAAGATTTTTCAGTCTAAGAATACACATAATTGAACACATTTCGTTAAGACCAGGGTATTGGCAGGCATTCATTCTAAGTTGCCAAAGTAATTCTATTCTCTCCAATTTTAATGACTCAGGACCACCTCTTCCATCATTAAATAATTGATCAATGACTCTAAATTTGAATTCATGCCCCTCAAAGTCACTTGCATGTCTAGCGAGTACATTTTCCATTTTCTTCTTACTTATACAATATGTATGCTCATAGATCCTCTCACCCAGCTTTCTATCAGTTTTACCTATATAGAAAGCTGGGCATGATGTACATTTAGCCAGATAAACAACTTGTTTGCTGTTACAATTGAATTTCTCCTTGGTAGTATATTTATTACTACGTATCATAAAGTTACTTCCAGTGTCAATATATTTACACATCCGACACATATTACACTTATGCATACCCTTCCTGTTCACAAATGGTCTAGGGTTAGCCTCTAAAATGTTCTTCAGGTTAATACCTCGCCTAAAAGTTATTCCGGGTACTGTAGGAAGTAACAATTTAAGCTGGCTATCTCTCATCAAAGTATCCCAATTTTTCACAATGGTATTTGTAACTTGGTGGGAATCAATATTAAACATACAAATAAAGCTACAAGGGTTGAAAACTTTAGTTTTTGAACTCATCAATGATCTACTTACTTTACTGTTATTTAAAATTGGGGTATAAACACCTAACTCTCTTTTATACTGAACTTCTCTTATGATGTTATATACAAAGTTATCCGGATACCCTCTCTCTCTAAAGAACGATTTCAATAATTTACATTCATCCTCAAATTCGGTGTCCTTGGTAATCATCCTGGCTGCTCTTACAATCTGGCCTTTGACAACTGATTTTTTCTGGTGTATAGGATGGCAACTGGTAAAATGTAAAAACATATTAGAATATGTGTCTTTACGAAAGATTCTAGAAACAAATTTCTTTTCATAGTGATCCTTACATAGTTCTACATCCAGGTATGTTATCCTGCTTCTGCTATAATTAAAAGTAAATTGTAAAAATTCAGTACTAGAATTAAACATATCTAATAAATGTTCTACTTCATTTAAAGTACCTTGGAATAGGATAAAGATGTCATCCAAAAACCGGGTGTAGAACCGAATCTGATCTTTACACAATGGATTTTTTAACACATATTCCCTCTCCCAGTAAGCCATAACCAAATTAGCCAGGCTGGCACCACAGGGGGAGCCCATTGCTACCCCGACTTTTTGATGGTAAATTTCATCATTGAAAAGAACATAATTGTACGATAGTACTGTATCAATCAGTTCCCCTACAAGTTGTATCTCTTGTATAGGGGCATCAAACATTTTTAGAATTTGTACAACCCACTCTATTCCTACACTATGTGGTATTGATGAATATAAATCCTTCACATCAATAGTTATGAAAAAGGTATCGTCACTAAACTCCAGTTTATTAATATTCTCTAAAAATGACCAAGAATCCTTGGATATTTGTGTTTCAAGTTTTATGTATTTCTTTAAAATGTTATCATTTGTTTAAATGTTTAATTTTATGGATTAATCAACGTGTGCATCACATGCTTAATTAATTAATTAACTATATAAGACACGTGTTGTTACTATGCCCATGTTTATTCTGAGGAAGTTGGGAGATTGCTCCCGACGAAAAGTGGATTTTATTTCTTTGTACACTTAAATTATTTTACGCACTCCGACTTGTGTTATCGGCCGACTTGTTGTGGCACCAGGCTCCATGTTTGTTGCAGAGAGTCAGTTAATTTTTCACCAGTTTGTTTCAGCGTATATAGACACATGCACACATGTGGCATACTACAGGTGCCACTGTGATGGCAGAATGTGAGCTGTGTAGAAGGTTGATCTGTTCCACTATAACAACACATGTTCTAATATGCCAACAATTTACATAAAAATGTATCATACCATATCATCAGTTCTCTAGAGGCATATTACCACAGGTGTTATAGAAGGAGCATGTAATACAATGGCAGTAATATCCATCAATACATTAGCTCACATCACAGTTTGTAATACCCTCTTGTAGCCATACTGTACATCCACACCTCAATATAGCATGTCAATGACAGTAACATTGACATGTCAACCATTCATAGGGTCATAGGACATTATTAGAATAATGGCCAACATCACATGAAATCTTAGCCATTTTTATACCATGTAAAAAATCCCTGTATCTGTATTATGGAAGATAGTAAGCCTATTGTGCGTAGGTGTATATCTGCTGGATTGCATTACATCCTGCCACTGTCCATATTGGACATGTGCACTACACCATGACAGAATTAGCAATCACATATGCAATGGTCTGGAGATAGCTTGCTCATGGAAGGACTCTGCTTCATGATGTGTGTATGCATATTTCACATGAGGACATTCTCCACTCTTCTGCAGAAAGGATGTCATGTGGCCAGAGGAAAAAAGGAGGATGATGGATGCATGGGGCTACATGAAAGGTTCCCCAAGTGGTAGTGAAATGAAGAATGATTCCAAAAATCATACAATGGCCATAACATACCACCAATCACATACACAACAGTAGACTGGGCCTGATTTGAACATTACACTTGCGTAGGTATAGACGATGAATGCCATGCAATGTCACAGCAGCAACAGCACATATGTCTGACTGTAACACTGCCACTGTGCATCTTATGGAGTATGATAGCATCATTGCATGCTGAGAAGAACATGTTGAGAGTAGTGTAGGCTGTGGAGTCACATCCCTGCTTAGAATTGTCTCAAAATTAATAGTTGTATGTATAGACACGCAAGTTGCCTGCTGTCAGATTACCCTTATATGTGTAGGTAAAGTAGCTTGAAAACACAGTAGCTTATGTTACTGCCACAGCACAGGTTTGCCTTGAATGCTGTCAGCATGTATACTACAACAAGATGTTGGGAGGACGGTCTGTCATAGCTGTGGACTCACATATCATTCTAAAATTGTCATCATCATGTTTGTTGAATGCACACAGAGATGACTTCATGGAGAATAGAACTCCTACCTATTTACCGACCACAGTACTTAATACAAGGGCCACAGCACAATTCTGGCTTTTATACTGTCGACAACACTTTATAGCTGATGACATCAGCAGTGTCTGGTGAGAAGAAGATGGTAATAGCAGTGTCTCACATGCTTGTGTGAAATGGTCTCTTGAATGTCAACCAAGTGAACTCAGACACACACACACATACACAAACACACACACACACACACACACACACACACACACACACACACACACACACACACTAGCTGACCACAATGAGAACAGAATCTCTACCTATTTACAAAGCACAGTACTTAACTCAAGCACCACAGTACAAGTCTAGTGTTTATAATGTCTGACAACACCTTTTAGCTGATAACATCAGCAGTGTCTGGTAAGAAGAAGATGGTAATAGCAGTATCCCACATGCTTGTGTAAAATGGTCTTATGAATGTCAACCAAGTGAACACACACACACACACACACACACACACACACACACACACACACACACACACACACACACACACACACACATGCCAGTTGACCACTATGAGAATACAACTCCTACCTATTTACAGAGAACAGCACTTAATGCAAGTGCCACAGTACAAGTCTGGCTTTTACAGTGCCCAACAAAACTTTATAGATGATGACATCAGCAGTGTCTGGTGAAAAAAAGATGGTAATAGCAGTGTCCCACATGCTTGTGTAAAATGGTCTCATGAATGTCAACCAAGTGAACACAGACACACACACACACACACACACACACACACACACACACACACATGCCAGTTGACCACTATGAGAATACAACTCCTACCTATTTACAGAGAACAGCACTTAATGCAAGTGCCACAGTACAAGTCTGGCTTTTACAGTGCCCAACAAAACTTTATAGATGATGACGTCAGCAGTGTCTGGTGAAAAAAAAGATGGTAAAATGGTCTCATGAATGTCAACCAAGTGAACAAAGACACACACACACACACACACATATGCCAGTTGACCACTGTGAGAATACAACTCCTACCTATTTACAGAGAACAGTATTTAATGCAAGTTCCACAGTACAAGTCTGGCTTTGATAGTGTCCAACGACACTTTATAGATGATAACATCGGCAGTGTCTGGTGAGAAGAAAATGGTAATAGCAGTGTCCCACATGCTTGTGTAAAATAGTCTCTTGAATGTCAGCCAGGTAAACACAGACACACACATGTCGATCGCAGTAAGATTAGAACCCCTAACTAACTAAGTACATGAGCTAGAGAATGCAAGTGCCACAGCAGAGTTCTAAGTTTTGCAATGCTGCTGGACAATTTATAGTGTATGAGGATGACATCTTCATTGGAAGTTGAAAAGAAGATGTTGGGAAGCCTGTATGAAATGGATGGATAGCCATGTATAACTGTCAAGATATTAAAGTTCTGCATGGTACTGGATTGATGATAGCAGGATACAGACTGATGTTCCTCTGACTATGTGCACACACTTACACATACATACAGATACACACAAAATGTGACTGCTGTGCTAATCTATCACACACATATAATTATTTTGTCCTATCTGAAAAACGCAGTATGGGATGATTGCAAAACCACTAAAGTATGTATTAGCCTTGTTAGTGTTGTCTTTATAGATGATGCCATTATTATTATATGATTTGGTTGACATATACTGTTATGAAAGTGTTGTGCAAAGTGTGGATGCAGTATTCCCTGTTGTGTTTCCAATGTGCAGGTATACTTTAAGAGTTTTACAAACTATATGCAAACAGCTGTCAGGAATGCTTGTAGCAGAAATGAGACATTTCCCCAGTATGATGTGTACATTACACACCTGAATTGTCACATACAGGCACACACATTTTTGTGATCATATTTGAGTGTCCATATTTGTGAATAATTGTTGTCCACACTAGTGCAACTATTAGACAATCTGAATGTGTATTGTCAGTTTAAAGATGTACATGGTATGTAACAAAGCATTTTGGTATGTATTTCTGTAGTGTGGTTGAAATTTGGGAACAAGTACTGAGATACCAAGTTTAAAGTGCATGGGCACAGGTAACACATGGCTACAGTGTAAATATGTATTCAAACATTAACAAGTGCCCTCCTTTTGGTTGTGTATTTACATGGACTTTAATGGGTTGAAGACTAACTGGCCAATAAACATAAGTAATATATGCTAATGAGCATTTTCCATAGTGTACTGCTGAGCAGCGTATTTGCATGATCGATGGCAAAGTGTCTGCACATACAAGATACATGTAAGGAATACTACTTGAACTTGAGAAGTACTTATCGATACTGGCTAACAGATGCTATGGTATTCAAAAATAGTTCATATCAGAAATGTTATGTCATACCAGAGGTGAAAACATATTGGACCTGGTCATCATCAACATGGGCGACAGGTGTTGCACACTGGAGGTCAACCCGTCACTGGTTAGATCAGACCATAAACTAATCACTCTGGATGTCCACACCTCACCACCACCCCCAACTAAGGAAACCACAGTAAAAAACTTTTCTAAAGCAAACTTCACCTTTCTTAAGACAGAGGTTGTAAGTTTCACAGCCCCCATGCTAAAGGATAATGCTGCCCAAGATGCAGAAACCTTTACAAATGCACTCTATGAGCACCTACAAAGATGCATGGATCATGCCATCCCTAGCAAAACCAAGACTCTCTCCTCTAAGATAAGTAAAACAGTTTGGTGGACTCCTGCCATAAACAGGCTATACAATAGAAGGAGGAAACTTAACTTCTTCTTTCTGCTTTTTCCCGGTTAGGGGTCGCCACAGCGGATCACCTGTCCTCTCATGATTGGCAGTAGAGTTTTACAGTGTCGAGTTGCCAGCTCGGCGCCCAACCTTCCACAGAAGGCACATAAACACACACTCACACCTAGGGCAAATTTAGAGTGTCCAATCCACCTACAGCATGTCTTTGGGATGTGGGAGGAAACCGGAGCACCCGGAGGAAACCCACGCGACCACAGGGAGGACATGCAGACTCCGCACAGAGGGCACCCAAGCCGAGAATCAAACCAGAGAACCTCTTGCTGTGAGCTGACAATGCTAACTGCTGCACCACCGTGGCCGCCCACAATAGAAAGAGGAAACTAGTTCAGAAAAAAAGCAAATCCCAAGAAGGAAAGACATCCCTGATCAGTATCAGTAAGAAACTAAGGTCCCTCATGAAATCATCCAAGGCTAACTTCGAAAGAAAAATAGCCAAGGATTCAAAAGATAACCACAAAGCCTTTTTTAGCTATGTTAAGAATTTAAGTGGCAATCCACAGATATACACTGAACTAGTGCAAAATAGAACAAAATATACTGAACCTACTGATATTGCCAACATCCTGGCAGACAGATTCAGTGCAAACTTCACCCCCCTCTCACCCCCAAAGGGCCCACAATACCGGAAAAGTATAGTGTCCTGGAAATTACAGACGCACAGGTGAAAACAGCCCTTTTAAAAGCCAAAAACACAGCGTCAATGGGGCCAGATGGTGTCCCAGGATGCATCTTGCACGAACTACAGAACGAACTAACCCCACACCTAAACACACCGTTCAACCTCAGCCTCTCTACAGTCTACATGCCCATAGAATGGCTCACAGCAACGATTATTCTTCGCCACAAAAGAGGGGCCATAACTGACCCTGGTAATTATCGCCCCATAAGCCTGACTAGCCTGGTCTGCAAGGCTATGGAGTGCGTCATCATGGAACTCATTAACAAAGACATTGGGAACCTCCAAACACTTGACCCGACCCAGTTCAGCTTTGTTAAGGGCAGAACATGCCTACTAAACCCAGTTGACTTATTCGAGACAGTCACCAAGGCCATAGATGAGGGAAAGGTGGTTCACACAGCCTACCTTGACCTCACCAAGGCTTTCGACACCCTTCCCCACTCGGGTATTACAGAAAAACTCACTAGCCTGAACATAAACCCTTACGTCATGAGATGGGTTGCCAACTGGTTTACAGACAGAACTCACATGGTAAGAATAGCGGGCTCCAGGTCCGACTCTAAACCAGTCACAAGTGGTGTCCCCCAAGGCTCGGTCCTGGGACCCCTACTTTTTGGCATATACTTCTCAGAAGTGCAGACAAACACAGGAGGACTATGGCTAACCAAATTCGCCGATGATTGCAAACTGGGAGCCATAATTGACTCTCCGGCTGATACGGACATCCTTAAAAAGGGACTTACTGAGATGAACTCCTGGTGTCAAAGTCATGGACTCAAGCTAAATGCCAAAAAATGCATAGTCATCCCATTTGGGAAAAACAAAACACCCACGAATTACCACATAGGTGGCAGCCCCTTAATACGGAAGAGGTAATATGAGATCTGGGGACCCAGGTAGATAGTAATTTCTCCTTTGACAATCATATTGCCAAAGTAGTTAGGAAATCCTTCTATGTGGCCCATCTAATTACTAAAGAGCTCACAGTCATCAGACTAAATAAATATTTTTTTAAATAAAATTTTAAATATGAGTGCCTTTATTGTATGTTAACTGTGTGTTGCCTGTAACTCTTTACTAACAACTGCTGCCACAGGAACAACTAGGCAGCAGCTATATATTTTCACATTAATTACTATGTATGTGTGCTGATCACCACACAACACTGCTTGGCATGTTTGTGTGGTTAGCAAACCACACAGGTTACAATGCCTCCATTTTGAAATTGCTATTGTCTGCTTCCTCTTTGCAGGTGTTCTGGGCCTGCAGGTGTTGCTGACCATTGAGCAATGCTGCTTAGTGGGTTTGCGTGATAGAAAGCAAAAGAGATAACACTGGATCTTTTCTGAAACTGACTACTGTCTGTTTCCTGTCTGCAAGTGTTCTGGATCTGCAGGTGTTGCTGATTGTTTGTATAACAGCTAATAAGGATTTTTCATTAATGAACATCTGGAAAATGAGAATTGGTGTGGCAATTAAAATTTAATGCTATCAGTTTTCCAGGGCTGAACAAGTCCTGTTCTATTAATTCAGTTGTAAAACTGAAATATTACAATTAAAATATTACAATGCTTAGACGTGTTTAAGTTTTTAAAGTTGTTACATTTTAAGGTGTTTTATCTAATTGTTCATTAAATATACGGTAGCGTTGTCGCCTCACAGTAAGACGTTGCCCTGTTCGATTCTCAGCTAGAGTGTCTTCTGTGTGGAGACATGCGTGAATGGGCGTACCTTCGTTGAAGGTTGTGCATCAGAGCTGGCAACTCGGCACGTAAAAATCTATTGCCAATCATTAGCGGATCGGAGTTCCACTGTGGCGACCCCTAACCGGGAAAAGCCGAAAGACACAACAACTGTTTTAAAAATTTTATTGGGTAATGTTGATCATATGACTTGGCAATTTTACTATTTAATCAGAGATTGTATGTATAGTCTTTAGCTCTGATGAAGTTCCATTTGGTAAATTGGGGGGATGAAAGTGCTTGACTACTGGTTTTAAGAGTATTTTATTGTTTTTTCAGTGCATTAAAGTGTGACTTTCTGACATTCAGAGCATTTTTGTAATTTTACTAGCACCACAGAAGTAGCGGTTATTGAGTTTGTTTTTGGTCCTGTGGAAATTCATGTTCTTGGTGGCTATTAGACCATGCTTGCATGAAGGCAAACAACGCTCAAATGTGACAAGCAGAGCTACACATGCAACACTAGTAAGAAGTATTCGTTAGGTTTGAACATTTCAAGTTAAATGTGGGACTTGAACAATGATCTACAGATACTATATACTGTGTGGTTCATCATGTTTACCAGGTGTGCCATACACATACTTAATTTACAACTGTAATTTATGCAGTCTTTATCATACAAGTAACGATTATAGTAAATTTTAATGTTTTTATCCATTTCACTGTGTTTGCGTGTACTCCACAAATATTAATATAAAAAAAAGTAAAAGAAAAATTCAAATTACAAAATGCATCTTAACATACATTACAGATTTCTGCACAAATCTGGATTCCAAGTGTCAGACTACTGAACATAAAAAACAAAATAAGAGTATCTTATTTTGCTTTGCCACAGAAACAGCTTTACAGTAGGAATGGAAAGCATTGTGCATGTAAGCAAGTCACATTTCCATCAAGTGTTATAAAGACATATAACACTTGTACACTCAGTTGTTTGTACATGTGCTGCTTACATATTTAGTGCAATGAATGATCACACAGCCTTTTATGAGTATATTTTGTACCAGTGCAGCTCCTCTCTTTATATTGTGTTTATTTTTCTATTATGTGTGCTGTACACTCCCACTTGCAGTCTATGGGGCACTTTGTATCATTGTCCTTAAAATGTATAACAATATTACATGACAGTAAAATATATTTTTCATTAAAGGAAGTAGAATTTGGCTATTAGTGCACTGAAAATGAGAACTGTGTGCTGTTCACTTCCATTTCAAAGCTTGCTACAATTACTTCTTCACTTTTTAAGTGTATCTTGGCTGACGCACCCACTGCGGGTAGGGAGTCTGACTTGCTGTGTATTACTTCTCCCCCAACTAATCATTCACTGTTGCAGTCCATTAGCAACAAACTCTGAAATAGTTGCTACACTATGTTAACATCTGCTACACACATTCAAAAGTTTGGAATTCAGCAATTCTAATGAGTTCAAACCTCATATGCATCTTCACAGTGCTCTTAGGCATGATTCTACACTATAACAAGGTAACCATGTAGCTAGGGAACTTGAAGGTGAGATGACTTGTATATTTGTAGCACACACATGACTGAGATTCCTTTAGATTTATCTGAACAGAAGGATTTTAATGTTGCTAAGGTATTCTTGTATTTTTCAGGTACATATTATATTTGTTCACATGTTACAAAGAAAACTGTTATATATATGTATTAGGCGATTAACCTTTTATCCGTATGCACTTCTTATAGTTCGCTCTTGGGATAGGCATTTCGCCATGCATTGACATCCACAGATAGACAGCCTTAATAAGTGTCATTACAAGTGCTGTTATTAAAACTGGTTACCTTACAGTCTTGTCTATCTTATTCCATGGCAATGTAAAGTACTATATTGTCAATGACACAAGAGAGTAATGCTTCTATGATGGTCCATAAACACCTCCATGGGAGTGCTGGGCACAGTGAAAGGTGACTAGCAGTCGTATACAATTGACTTTTGCATTGTAAATGTGTACACATTTTGTGAAAATTGTGTGGAAAGCATTTCTAGCAAGTAAATCATGTGTTATTCCTTGGATTCCTTGGATTGTACTGTCATTTTCTTGTTTTTGGGGATGGGGATCCAAGTACTATTTGTGTGTTTGCACATCATCAAAAGCTGAGTTTCAAGAGTTTTGCTTTTGCAATTGTGCAATCTTCCTGATAGTTCCATTGGTGTAAGGGGAAACTGTATGTACTCAGTGGTATGTTGTAGTATAATATTCAGGAACTGAGTAGGATCCTGGATGCTAATGCCTGTGACATCCCCAGCATATGCCCTCTTGACCTCTGAAAGGTTCCTGTAGCTAATATTCTAAGTGCTAAATAAATCTTAGTCTCCACAAATACTGGTTTCTCTCCATTTGCCTTTGCTCTCAGTTGTGGCCGACAGAGGTTGGAGAGTGACTATAATGTGTCTCTATCCACATTGTAGTGCTCTACAATTTCCACATTATGCAGGCCATGGTAAGTTAAAAAGGGTCTGAATATCCTTCTCCTTCTTGGCTATGGTCTATTTGCAGCAGCAGCAACATAGACGTGGGCCTGCTGCACATATACATGAATAAGAGCAATAGCAGTCCCTAACATTGTTTCTGTGTAGAGACGTTTCTGTGACTGTATTCCAATAGGTTTTGGAGTTCACAGGGAAAACCTACACTGAGTGTACACAATTGCTTTTTAGTTTGTTAAATAGCTCCTCCATCTTGAATTGGTTGATTAGTATACAATTCGGTGGCTAATGCTGTAATTAGCATGCGATGATGTGCACCATATTTACATGACTCTACACCCTGTGTAGAACCACTTACTGAATACAAAATGGTAGGCTGCTGTGTGCGGGTTGCATCACAATGAGCACATGGTCTTAGCAGACAGTGTAGGCTTTACTGACTCTGCACCTCAGTTTAAAAAAATCCAGACATAAATTCTCCAAAATAAAAATGTTTTCCTGCTAGCGGACAATAATATTGTACTTTTGTTTATATCAGAAAAATCAGGGTAATTGGATGACTGTAAAAAATTTCCAATATGAATTAGGTACAATACATTTATATATTAGGATTATTGTGTATACTATTGATAAATTTTATTTTGATGACATATTTATCATTGCAGATTTTGCATACATTAATAAGACTAAAAAGAAGTTATAACCTCTTGTACTCTTCCCTGATCAGGCCAATAATTGAGTACAATGCCCCTTATGGTATGTACCTTTCCAAGCACCTGCAGTAATTGGAAAGACCACAGAGGTTCATCACAAGGAAAATTCAAGGTCTTCAGCATCTGTCCTATGAGGACCATATGAAATAACTGTAACTTTATTCTGTTTCATACAGACTGGTCAGAGGCTATCTCTGCCTTGGATATAAGGCAATCTTTGACCCTGCTTTATTGGAAGTGCTGCATGGCCACAAGTCAAATAGTACAGGGATTGCTCACTCTAAAGACCTTAAACTGGTATGTGACATTAATAGAATCTGCTGGAGGGACAGATTTGTCTCCCAGAGGTCCCCAAACCTTTGGAACAGACTCCTGCTTCATGTCAAACAGAGGACTTCATTGGCCCTCTTCAAATGCAATCTGGACAATTGGATACATAACCGTAAGTTCACCCCAGGGGTTTCACCTATGTCTCTCTTGGATAGGGGTGATAGGTGCTGATCATGGAAATAAGGGTAAAACTTGGCTAGGCTTATAAGGGCCCTAGGGTCATTAGCTTAGTAACCTCCTATGATCCTATGATCTTATGACTGACTAATTCAACAACTGATTTTTGGTTATATACTGCATTTTCAGCTGTAGCGTTGTTGGCTCACAGCAAGAAGCTCTCCCGTTCGATTCTCGGCTTGGGTTGGGAGTGCTTTCTGTGTGGAGTCTGCATGTCCTCCCTGTGGTCGAGTGGGCGTTCGAAAGACATGCGTTGAATGGGCATGCCTTCGTTGAAGGTTGGGCGTTGGGCTGGCAACTTGACACCATAAAAACCAAGTGCCAATCATTAGCGGACTGGAGTTCCACTGTGGCGATGCCTAACCGGGAAAAGCCGAAAGACAAACAACAACAACTGCATTTTAGTTATCATAAACTGTGTAACACTTTTTACAAGTAGCTTCTCATATAATTTTCAGTCCATATTTAAGAATAGTATTATCAATTAGTAGTAAAGCAGTGCCTTTTGAATAGTCATATCACTATATAAAAATATTCAGCTTCCAAATGTATTTTTCCATACTAGAACTTTCTGTGAATCCTGGAGTAGAATATATCAGAAATAGAAGCGTGCATCCACTTCCTTGCATTTAGGTTATTATGCATAAGATGGTTGATGTTTTTTGAGCTGTTATTTAAATATTTAACTTTTTTGATGGATTTGCTTTAGTATAAAACAGATATTATTGGATAACCCCAGAATTTTATCAATAAGATCTAACTATCTATTGTTGAGTTTCTTATTGTTACACCTTAATTCATATATTTCCATTTTACTGAACAAATAAATATTTTTCTTTGGATTTGTTAACAGGTGAAGAGGTTAGATTACAAATAGCAAATATGAACTATCTATCATATTATAGCTTTAAAATTAGAAGCCAATCCATGTACTTCAGTATCTGGAAAACCAATTCCTCTATTATCCCATGTTCTAACATGATGTCTGCAAAGTGTAAAGAGTTTACACAGACAAACCACTTTATAAAAATGGCAAGAAAGACTCAGCCAATCTAGAGTCTTCTCTACATAATAACTTAAACATCCTTTAGTGGAGGCCCATTGGGTATATTCAAATAACCCCTTAAGGGTAGGCAGTGCTTCAGCTACATGGCTTCTAAATACACATGGCTTTTTACTTTTTAAGTCTTTGTGGGCACATTCAGGTTAATAAACTCAAACACCATTACCTGTAGACATGTTATGTTTCAGACTTTTTTTGAGCTTGTCAGTACAGCATATGTGGATTGCACAGTTATAACTTAGAAACACGGGGCTTTAAAGCCAGCCTGATGTCCATAAGCATTCAGGTGCCTGCAAAATATCCCAGACAATATCCAAGAAAATGGCGAAAGGGTTACATAGACAAAGAATTCAGTAAAAACTGCAAGAAATGACCCCTTTAGGACATGCAGTGCTTCTGACTAATGAAGAGAAGCTGAGAAAATGAAGACATCAGTTAGTCAAGTGGAAATTGTAAGAGAAGAATCGGAGAGCAGATCTACGTATGGATGGTGCACAGACAAAATAGGTGTATGACTGATAGTTTTATAGAGGATGCAGTATGAAACAGGAGTGGCTTTACCTTAATCATACTGGAGTAAAAGGTAGGGCAATAAAAAATAAAGGTAGAAAAAGGTTGTGACCATTTTGGTAGAGTGGTTCTGGAGTCTTTATATGGTAAAGGATAGTATTTGAGATATAAAAATATTAAAGTAGTAGAGAATGGATTGGCTTGAAGGACAGAGCATGGAATTCCATGGGTGATAAAATAAAGAAGGCATTCTGTAGTCAGTGGTTTATATATAGGAAAAGTGTAAGCGGTAGAATATGAAAGCCTTTTGGAGGCATCTCTAGCAATAACAGTTTCAGACATCTCAAGGGAGGTTGCTGTAGTCAAAGCATGTTTTGGGGGTTCAACTGCCTCAAGGATGAAGAACAGTGCATGTGTGTGAGAGAAGAAAGGTAATTATATATGTTGAGGCTGTGCATATGTTTGGGGAGCTATGTTGAATTCAAAAATATAGAACTATGATTTTCAGGATAAAAAGATGTGAGTAAGGAACAGAGCAATAGCATAGAAAGAATGTGTGCATTTTGTGTTTTGAGGATAGAACTGCAGTTGTAATGTAGCTCTAGCGAAGACAGTAGTGTTTTTATGTTTCATGAGCTGCATAAAATGTGAGGCAGCAAAATATTAGAAAGATGCAGAGATACTGATGGGAATTTCAGGATGCTTAACCCTTCAAGATGAGTTGATGAGATAGACTCTGACTTAGTAGCTGTGCCACTAAATTAACTGCCAAGATAATGCAGTTTTACACTATTTTAACTATTAAAATTGCAAAAACTACAACTTTAGCATTAAAAAAAGATGCTTTCCAATTTGCTATGTAAGCCACCTAAAGACATTGAGGGAGATCCCATACACTTGTTTTATATATCATAGGCTAAATTCAGACTTGCTTAATCTAGGCTATTTGGTATCTAAACCAGCCATTTTAGATTAAGAGGGTCTCCCTAGATCTTGTGGCAGAAGTGTATAGCTCAGGTTCCATCTGAGTTGGGGGTTGCTGTAGAAAGGCTCAGTTCAGGACTTTCCCATTGGTAGTTTCTTCTTAAATATGTTGAATTTCACCTGTATTTAAGCCTTCTGTTTGTGAGGGTTTGCACTCAGTTAACTGAAGCTGTTCTGAGTTTCGTGACTTTAACCAGAGATCTGGAGTGCATCTGAACTGAAATCCAAGACAGCCACTGCAAACAACTGAAAAATAAATATATTAAGTATATTTAAAACCTGTATTCCACTTTGTTAACTACATTTATTTGAATTGCTGCTTCATTTTTGTTGAATGAGTCTGCATTTTTTTCTGCACATCAAAAATTCTGTACTACTGTCTTATATAACATAGGCTAGATTCAGACTTGCTGAATCTAGGCTGTTTGGTATCACTGTGCTCTAAACCAGCCTTCTTAAGAGGGCCTTCCTGCACCCTTGTGGCAGAAATGTGTAGCTCAGGTTCCAGTTGAGTTGGGGTTGCTTGAGAAAGGCTCACTTTGGGGCTTTCCCATTGGTAGTTTGTCTTAAAACTGTTGAATTTTGCCTGTATTTAAGTCTCATGTTTGCGCATAGCTGCTCGTCATGCTATGGGGGTTAGTGCTGTCTTGTATAAATGCAAACACCTGAAACTTAAATTTTCCATACACATCTGTCAGTAGAACCCTCCCAAGTCCCCTGTTGCTCTGCAGGCAACTCAACTGCACACTGAGCAGCATTGTCACAGCTCTTCAACCTAAACTGTCAACAGAATAAGCCCCTCTGTTATTCCTACATCATAAAGTGATCTAACTTATCCACTCCCCAAAAGTACTATGGTATAAACCTGCCATTATGGATGGTCACTTTCCTACCATTTCTCCAGCCAGCCTAATTCACTTTAGCATCCTGAGGCAATATAGTAATTGCCTCATGTATACTGACAACCACTTAGTCCTGAAACAAACAGATACTATATTTGAGAGATGTAATTACACTATCAATTTGGAAACAATCCTCTCACATAACAAAAAATAAGACATCAAACAGGTTATGAGCTCACACATTTCACCTGTCACACAAGTTCAGGAAATAACACATTAACCTACATACACGGAGGAACTCACTAGAAGCCTACAAAAAGATCAGAGACCCTACCCTCCAAGCACAAATTATCTGCACACACCTCAATATGTATAGAAAACACTGCACATAACAACACACATATCAGTGTCTCACCAAATGAGCCCCTAAGGCAAAACACCTCAAAACCTAATGTCCTGGTCATAGGTGACTCCATAGTGAGACACACAGCTGTGCCCCTCACGAGACTGGACAAAGAGAAGGTCACAGTCAGCTGTCTATCGGGTGCCAGAATTTATCATATCATGTATGCACTCAGGTCACTCAACAGCAATCTGAACTTTGACCACCAGATTTCCATGGTAGTAAAGAGAGCCTTCTACATTATGCATCTCATAAGTAAAGGCATTGCAGCCAGGTCTAAGGATGTTATAACCCCATTTTATTTGATGCTAATCAGACCATTAATAGAGTACAATGCTCCCTTCTGCATGTATCTCACCAGACACCTTCAGCAACTGGAGAGACCACAGAGGTTTCTCACGAAGAAGATACAGTGCCTCCAAACCGTAACCTACGTGGATAGATTGAAAGCCCTGTCACAGTACGCTGTATGTTATAGGCTACTGTGAGATGACTTGTGCCTGACCAACAGGGCAGTCCCCGACCTGATGGAAATGCTGCACATCCCCAAATCAAATGGCAGTAGAGTCACCTGCTCTAGGGATCTCAACCTTGCCAGTGACATTAACGGAACATGCTGGAGAGACAGGTATGTCTCCTAGAGATCGCCACTGCTCTAGAATCAACTTCCAGTTCAAGTGAAGCAGAGCTCCTCAATGACCCTATTCAAGTGCAACCTGGACAAATGACTGGGTGAACACAAATTCACCCTGGGGGTGGCACCCATGTCCCTCATGTGCAGGGGTAGTTGGTGTTGATCTGTAAAGTACATCCATATAACCAAGAACAATTGGAGCAACCTGGGATTAACATGGCTAGGCTTGTAAAGGCTCTAGGGCCACTAGCCTAGTAAACTCCTATGAACCTATGAACCTACAACAGAAAGTTCCAGCAGGCAGCAATGGTTGACCATATTAAAAGCCTAAGATAAATTTAACAACTGTTGTTTAGCAAAATTGTTGAATTCAGAATTTCAGATGCATTCAGTAGTATCTCTTAGTATCAAGCAGAAGTGTATCTTTACAGTAATCAGATCTAAAGTAATGTCATGTGCTAGGTATGAGGTCATTATTAATGCTGTGGTGGAAGAACTTAGAATGTATGCAGAAAAGAGGAAAATCCCAGGATGCAAAAAACTCCCTTACCAGCCTCAGTAAAAAGCTGAGATCCTTTATAAAATCCTCCAAAGCTAGTTACGAAAATAAAATTTCCAAAGATTCCAAAGACAGCCACAAGGCATTCTATAGTTATGTCAAGAATCTAAATGGCAATGCTCAGATCTGCTCTGAGCTACAACAGAATGGCGTTAAATATATTGATCTCAAGGATATTGCCAATATTCTGGCAGATCAATTAAGTGCAAACCTCACCCCCCTCTCACTCCCTGAAGGGCCCATCTTAATACCGAAAGATTGCCAAATTCTGGTAATAACGGCCACACAGGTAAAAAACGCACTCTCCAAAGCTAAGAATACTGCATCCATGGGACCAGACAACATCCTGGGCTGTATACTACATGAACTACAAAATGAACTGGCACCTCACCTAAGTGTCATGTTTAATCATAGCCTCACCTCAGGCTTTGTGCCCACTGAGTGGCGCACAGCTACAGTTATCCCACTCCACAAAGGGGGATCCACCTTGGATCCTGGGAACTACCGACCCATCAGTCTGACGAGCCTGATCTGCAAGGACATGGAATGTATTATCATGGAACTTATAAACAAAGACATTGGCAACCTTCAAACACTGGACCCCACCCAGTTTGGGTTCATAAAGGGCCGATCTTGTCTCTTGAACCTGATTGACTTCTTTGAATCAGTCTCCAGAGCTGTGGATGAGGGTTAGGCGGTCCACACAGCCTATCTGGACCACACCAAGGCCTTCAACACCATCCCCCACTCTGGAATCATAGATAAACTTACTAAGCTGGGCATTAATCCCTACGTCACTTGATGGGTTGCCAACTGGCTTACTGACAGAACCCACACTGTAAAAGTAGCCAACTCCAAATCCAGCTCCAGACAAGTGACAAGTGGAGTACCTCAGAGTTCAGTCCTGGGACGGCTCTTGTTTGGCATCTACTTCTCTGAAGTGCAGGCCAACACTAAGGGACTCTGGCTAACAAAGTTCGCAGATGATTGCAAACTGGGAGCCATTATTGAATACCCAAATTATGTGGATATTCTACAAAAGGGCCTTACAGAAACAAATGCTTGGTGCCAGAGCCATGGGCTCAAGCTCAATGCCAAGAAATGTATAGTTATCCCCTTTGGGAAAAAACATGTACCCGTGAATTACCACATAGGTGGCAGTACACTAAACACTGAAAGTGTGATAAGAGACTTAGGGACACAGGTGGACAGTGGTCTCACCTTCGATAAACACATCACCACAACAGTCAGGAAATCTTTCTACATGGCACACCTCATCACTAAGGGCTTTTCATCCAGAAAAAAGGAGGTCATTGTCCCACTGTACTCATCCCTCATTAGACCCATTATAGAATACAATGCCCCATTTGGTATGTACCTCTCAAGACATCTGCAACAACTGGTAAGGCCGCAGAAATACCTCACTAAAAGAATCAAGGCCTAAAGCAGATGCCCTGTGTCTAAAAAAACTCCAGCTGTACTCTGTTGCATATCATTTACTCAGAGGTGATCTCTGCTTAACATACAAGGCCATGTCAATCCCAAAGCTGTTGGACATGCTACACTTAAAGAAATCCCAATCCCTCTGAACCACCCGGTCCAGGGATCTAAACCTTGTCATCACAATGAACAAAACATGCTGGAGGATTAGGTTCCTGACCCAGAGACTCCCCAGACTCTGGAATAGACTGCCCATACATGTCAAGCAGAGCGCCTCTTTGGCCCTCTTCAAAAGGAACATTGACGATTGGATGGGAGATAGGAAATTCACCCCGGGGATCAAGTTAGTCATCCTGCTAGACAGGGGTCCAGGGAAGTAAATATTGTGGGAAGAAATATCCAGGGAATTGTTATGGCTAGGCTTGTATAGGCCCTAAGGCCGATAACCTAGTACCAACCTATGAACCTATTTGTGAGAAACAGAGCAGGATGTGATAACTGTTGAAAACAGATGAGGTACTTCCTTTATGAAGAGATATCAAAACAACTCACTTCCAGATTGCAGGTAACTTTCCTTCTTTAAATGAGAGGTTAATTAATGTTGACATACACTACACTATGGACCTGGTCTCACCACTGTAGAATTCTCTGGATAAACCGTGATGTAGGCCAAGACAAATTTCACTTTTTGTACGTAGAGGAAACAATGAGAAGTGTTTGAACAGGACCCTAGCCCTACGACAGGTAAATAATGTTGAATCAACAGTCATTTGAGCCACTTTTCTGAAATGAATCTGTACAGTATAATCCAGAGTGACTGGTACCATTTAGATAGTTACGGTGAGGACATGGATAAGAGGAGGGCATTAGGTTGTGACTGAAGAAATGACCAGTAGTATTCCCAACTTTCTTTGGCTATTGTTTTTTTTTTTGGTCTCTCACAGCTGACCATCATCTGCTGCCAGTGTCCACTCCCATTCAGTAGGTCTACCAAACCCTTTAGATTCCTGGGACCTGCTCTGGCCACATCTGGTGCCTGTCATGTAACTGAGGCATTTGAGGCAGTATCACACTGCTGTCGAGTACTTTCTTGGATGTTTCTTCCCCTTCCCCTTGTGCATGCCCTGTAATAAATGTCCTGTTATAAGATATGCAATTAATAAATGCCCTGTTATAGGATGTGCAATGAGTTCCACCACTGAACCACAACTCACTTCTGCAAAAGTTTGATTTGAGCAGGACAGCCTCATCCACCCCCAGGCAGCACTGCATGGTTGTCTCCCTCCATCTTAACCAGGGAAATCAAAATGCAAAAGTGTGTCCTGAGTATGTGCATTACTCTCCCTCACTCCAGGATGGGCATGCCTATCCTCCCTGTCTTTATTATCAGGTGCCTGAACCAGTATTCAAACTTGAGTCACCTGGGGCCATAGTCAGAGCTTTACCCCTTCACACCACCAGCACAGACATTCTGAACTATTTTATGAGTTTTAGAACTGTTCCTTTCAGGTGGTATAGTGTTACAGCAGATAGCATTGTTGCCACAGAGCTAGAGGTTCCCTGGTTTGATTCTCAGCTGGAGTGCCTTGTGTGCGGAGTCTGCATGTCCTCCCTGTATTTACATGGGCTTCTTCTGGGTGCTCTGTTTTGCCCCCACATTCCAAACACATGCAGCAGGTAGATTTGACACTCTAAATTGGCCCTAGGCGTGAGTCTGTGGTGTGGATGAACCACTGCAGCAGGGCTAGCCACCCAGCAGTGTAAACCTTGACTCTAGATGATCGCCACTGTTGAAGTGACTCCCATATGCAAAAGGGGGTTTTGGATGGATGGATTAGAATTGTTTCTTTCTATCAAGGAAGTTGTTTCTTGTGTTAACAAATAAAGACAAGTTATCTTGGCTTCTAAATTCACAAAATCATTGGAGTTCAAGAGATCAACAAGCAATCTTCTTTGATAGCAAACATCCCAGAAATGGTTAGTATGTGACATCATCAGATTTTTTCAGCTATCCACGATAGACTGAAAGTTGTAATCCTGCCCAATCAAAGTAAATCCATATTGTGGAAAGTCTTCAGTACCTGTCATGAGGGATTATATGGATTCAACAAGTGGCATTTGCTTCACAGGAGCTCTACTCTTGAAGTGTATGACATTATTTAATTTTCTGGGGTTGAGTTTCTTCATAGTTCTTGAACAACATCTATTTTTTCATGGTACCTGAATGGAAATATAGGAAAATGGTCACTGAAAGTCTCATCCATCATAATAGCATCTGAGATACTGTCATATGCTGATGTAATAACTGTCTATTTAGCTGTCATTACTAGAGAGTTTATCAGTTTTTATTGTGACAGAAATAATTTGTGGAAGACCTAAACTATGTATTGCTACAAAGCTGTACCCATCACTTGACAACATCCAGTTAATGTCCAGAACCCCTAATAAAATGAACCAGATTTCAATTCGGAAAGAGGCTGGAATAAAGTCTATTAAGCAATGGAAGCCTGGGATACAGATGGACCATAGATATAATCAAGAGAGAATAATCTGAGTTTTTGAATTTTAATCTGGATAAGAAGATGGCCTTCTATATGTACAGCAGAAGAATTTTATTTCAGGTAAAATAGAAGTAAGAGAGGACTACTGTCAACCAGTTTGTTGGCTTAGAGAATTAAGGAGCTGTTAGCAAGTTGTTTCTTGTAGTCCGGGGGTGTGAGGTTTGATTCCCTTATCCTCCACTGCCTAACTGTTTAACTCTGAGTAAGTCACTTAACCAGACACTACACCTGGGCTGACTATGAAAACAGTCCATGGAAATCAGTGCTGTACCTTGGAAAAATTAGAATAATACTATCCAGCTTTGCAAGAGATTAGCTTTTTTTTACATTAAATGTAGCAGTTTAAGAAGACTTCTAAAAGGGGAACGGATTTTATTAATAGGGTCAGAAATAATGTTATTAGTACACAGGCATGGGCTGCAGTGGATATCTCAAGAGAGTAGACTAAGTGATGAAAATGATGCAAAATTATATGAGTAGTGTTTCTGATAGCTCTCCGTAGGCCTTGGTTACTTAGAGATGAATGGTAGTTTACCTCTCCTTTGGGCTTGAATCAAGTTATCTCAGAAATTAACACATTCCCTTCAAAGCGGCTTCTGAAAATTGCAATCAAACAGCTTCCACTGTGAAACATTTTACAAAATGAAAACAGATCTCCATACTCTAGAATCATAAGGATTTCTTAAATGTTTAACAAAAACTAATCTTTCCAGTTGTAGTATTTAATAGACTCTAGGCATTAAATAGATTTTATAAATCACAAACACTGTAAAATATTATTCTTTGTAAAGTTCTGTAAATAACTTACATTCCCTCAGTAACCATTCAAGCTACATATTGTCAGCAGCATTTTGTTTTGAGTCTCTCCTCAAAGCAGACATTTTGGGTCATACAGATCTTTCACTGTAGACAAAAGCAACTAAAGCTATTAAACTCCTAACTGCATGAATCAGAATTAGGGAAAGAATAAGACACAAGAAACGAAATGTTCCAAAAAACTATTAGAATTATAACAACATGAAGTTGTCAACAGCCCCAAAAGGAATAACACCCTGCCAGGTGTCCTGACTAGTAATACTATACCTTTGTGATGCAAGACCTGTCATAATTGCTCTCAGTTCACAGATCATACTTACACACTGCCAGTGACACATTTAGAAAATAAAAAAAGCCTGTGAGACTATATACAGTGTGTGTGTGTGCGTGTTTGTGTGTGTGTGTGTGTGTGTGTGTGTGTGTGTGTGTGTGTGTGTGTGTGTGTGTGTGTGTGTGTGTGTGTGTGTGTGTGTGTGTGTGTGTGCAGGTGTGTGTGGTAACAGCTAAAACTAAAATACCCATTTTTCCTGCATGCCAAGTACCACACACTAGTCCAGTGAGGCATGGGTTCAACAGGGCAAATAGCTATAGGTGAGTAACTGTTTCTTAGCCTGTTTCATTTTTTCTTGCACATGAGAATGGTAGACAAACTCACTAGGCAATGGTAACCCCATGACAATAATCAGGAAAGGTAAGAAGCTGATGAATGTGTACTTCTGCAAGTAATGTACTTATCTTATTTAAGTGATGGCTACTTGTGCAGAAATGCAGTACAGGTACAAATGTCAAAGACAGTTATATGGTACTAATGGTGGTGACGCATGTCTCCGTTATGGTACAGGTGTAAGACACCTGGTCTTTTATACCTCTTGCCCAAAAATGCAATCATGCCATGAGATTTCTGTTGCTGTCTCCACTTCTAATAATTCAGATTATCTGTCTTCATTCACATGAGGCCAGACTTTCTGCAGCTGAAACAGCAGAGGTGCACATTCAGTTATAGGAAGGCTTGCCACTTACATATCCT
>NC_056749.1:739014207-739126707 GCF_019279795.1 Protopterus annectens
CACACACACACACACACAGACTACATCCTCCCTCTTAAAAAGATTGCCCTTTGTAAAAACAACATTAGCGTTAGACATACATTGCTATAGACATTAGAAACAAAACACAATGTTCCTGTCCAAGTTGCCTTGTATCTGTTACAGGGTTTAGAGATGCAACCATACCTCATAACATAATCTGGACGACATTTAGCAACAGGGCAGTCTTCAGTGAACAACTGGTAGTAGGAACTTCAGGATTCATCAGAGGAATGGGAATGTCCTCTGGAGCTTCCACTGGAATTGGAACACCAGACAACTCACTCTGAGATAAAGATTCTTTCTCACAGGCTATGTGCTGTGGTATAGGTTCAGACACTGGTCTCAAATGTTTCCAATTCTGCCTAATGTCTGATCCTTGTGATTCCACAATGTGTAATCCTGGCTCTTGGCAAATACTCTTCATAACACCAATCTGATCATAACCTTTGGACATCTGCATCCTTACCACGTCTCCTTCTCGTAATGGATTGAGCGGTTTGCTGGTTTTATTGTAGTAGGACTTCTGGGTTAAACGTTTCTTCAACAGTTTGGTTTTCACTGGCCCGTTGCACTCGACACATGGAACCAACAATTGACTACTGATTGGTAATATGGTTCTGGTTTGTCTTGACAGAAGTCTCTGAACAGACAAACCAAGATGTTTATCACAAGGAACATTTCTGAGATTCAAGAGATTCAGGAAAACATCACTATTATCTGATTCTGATTTCTCTAGTAACTATTTTGTACTTTGAAGGGCACATTCTGCCAAACCATTTGACTGCGGGTACTCAGGACTACTTGTTGGCTTGTAAACTGTATGCCATTGTCAGAAATAACCTTGTGCGGACTACCATGTAACGCAAAATGAAGCTCCATCTTAATAATAACAGTACTGGATGCTAGGTTAGGAAGTAAGTCAATCTTGAAACAATTGGAGAAAGAGTCTACTAAAACCAAATAATGTTGACCATTCCATTCGAAGTTGTTGGTGGCTACTGTCGACCAAGGTAGTTCCGGAATCTGGTTTACCTATAGTGTTTCCTTCTGTTGATGTGGCTTTGTACTATTACACACGGAACAAGATAAAAGTGCTCTCTCAATGTCTAGTGACATAGAAGGCCAAAATACTAGCTCTCTTGCCCTTCTTTGGTAGAGTTGGCTCCTGGGTGACCATGATGCAAGATAGTAATGTCCTCTTGTTGGAAGGACTTTGGAACAATTACTTTCAGACCCTTTCATAATAATACCCTTTTCAGATGAAATCTCGTCTCTGTATGGAAAATAAGGTTGCACTTCTTGAGGTAAACTAGATTGCTTTGACAGCCATCCGTGATTGATAAAGCGGATAAGCCTTTGTAAAACTGGATCTGTGGCTGTGTGATCTCTCAGCTCATCAAGACGCGTGGAAGAAAAATTTCTCACTTCTATGATTTCAAAATCAAGATTCTCATTCTCATGCAGTTCTGTGGTGTTTCTGGGTGATTTGGATAATGTATAAGGAAGATAAAGAAGTGTGCCTTTCTTGTAGACAAGATTGAAATTATACTTTTGCAATCTCAACATCATACGTTGCAGTCTGGCTGGAGCTGAATTCATAGGCTTTCTCAAAATATTGACTAGAGGTTGGTAGTCTATTTCAATCTAGACAGGTCTACCATAAACATAATCATGGAACTTTGAACACGCAAAAACAACTGCCAAAAGCTCTTTCTCTATCTGGGCATACTTCATTTCAGTTTGGATAAGAGTTCTTGATGCATAGGCAACAGGGTGATGCTCTTGTAGAATGACTGCACCAAGACCAAATTTTGAAGCATCACAGGAAAGTGTAACTGGTTTGCGAACATCATAATATCTGAGAGTTGGTGGACTAGCAATTCTCTCTTTCAGAACATCAAATGCTCTTTGATATTACTCTAACCAAGACCATGCTACATCTTTACATGTCAGCTCTTTAAGCAGTGCTGAAAGTTGGCTCAAGTCTGGAATGAACTTGCCTAACTATTTGACCATGCCAAGAAAAAATTGCATGGCTTGAACATTGTCTGGAGCTGGCATCAAGAATGGCTGTTTTCTTTGAAGGATCTGCTCGTAGGCCTGAACTGGTAAATAAATGACCAACATAAGTAACTTCTTGTAGCCAGAATTTGCATTTGTGCCGATTGAGCTTGATTCACTTGACGTGGCCTTTCTAGAAATTTTCTGAGGTTTCTTTCATGTTCAGCTTCACCATTGCCTCCTACTAGTATGTCATCTACTATAACAGCACAAGGATACCCAGAAAAAATTTGCTCCATTGTATGCTGAAAGACTTCACTTGCAGAATTTATCCCAAATGGCATTCTAAAAAATCTGTACCTGCTAAACGGAGTACTGAAAGTAGTGAGCAATGATGATTTTTTTTGTCAAGCTAAATTTGTCAAAATGAACTCTTTGTATCTAAGACAGAAAACAAACAGTGGCATTTGGCATCAAGCCTGCAACATCTTCGACAGTGTGCATTGGATGTTGAGGTCTTTTAAGTGCTTTGTTCAAATCTTGTGGATAAATACATATTTCTTATGAGCTACCACCATGGAAGATACCCACTCAGTTGGTTCATTTACTGGATAAATCATACCTTGTTGCACCATTTTATCTAACTCAACTTTGACTCTGTCCTGCATGGCTATTGGAACTTTACGTGCTGGCCTGATAACTGGACTGACCTCTGGCTATAACTTCATGGACTATACAACTGGAAGTTTGCCTACTTTGTCTTTGAAAAGATCAGCATAGGTAGAAAAAATGTACTGGACGAAATTAGATTAGTGGTCTTTTAAGCTGGCTTGGTTGACTTCCTTATTAAATGAAAGCAGTCGCATTTTCAGACTGTCTCTGAGCCCTAATAATGACTGTATGTGGCTCTTGACCACATAAAATAACAAGTTATAGCTTCTTCTAGCAGAGTAACATGAAAGCACTACTGAGCCTCCAGTTTGAATTTCTTCACCTCCATAAGCAGCAAGCTTTGCACACCTTGCCAAATCAAGCCTTTCATCATGACCCACTCTAGCAAATGTTTCTGCTGACCTAACATTGCACTTGGAACCTGTGTCAACTTTGAGCTCTGTGGGGTTGTTATTTCTCCAAACAGTACAAAATACTTCATTCTTTGCCCTTAAATCTACTGCATTAACTGTTTCATGAAGCACTCACACACCATCAACATAAAGAGTTGCAGTTTTCTAATTGATCAACTAATTTCTTAAAATGTTCCCTTTTAATAAAAGAATGTGGGCCTTTTGATTTACAAAACCTTTTGGAATGATTCCATTTATTGCATTTGTGGTATTGCTGGCCAAAAGCTAAATATTTTTCCCTTTTAGATTCATAACTTCCACCACAATTATGACAGTTGACAATGGAACTAGGTTGGGGCTCATGCTTTGAGTTTGCCAACTCACTCTAATGCTTCACAGAGACTGTACAAACTCTCGAATTTACTAGAAAACTCTGGGGTTTACCAGTGAATGCTGCAGGGGCTACAGTTGCTGCCATGTGCTTGAGCCTGTTTTTTTAACTATGTGCTCCATACTATCAACATGAACTTTATCACTGTGCCTTCCAGAGCTATTCTCATTTGTAAGCATATCTGTGTGCTTTTCTGTGAGCTCATATATCTGACAAATCCCAATGGCCTTAGCCAAAGTTAAATCACTGCCATGAAGCAAAATCTTTCTCACAGCATCATCTTTAATACCACACAAGTCTGTCCTTTATCAACTCATCCCTTAAGTCACCAAATCTGCACATTTAAGCCTTATTTCTCAGGTCAGTTATGTATGCTGCAAAAGTTTCACCAGGCTTTTGTTCCCTTTTGTAAAATAAGTGCCTTTCCATTGTAACATTTGTATGGGGGTTATACATTTCTCTAAATTTACATTTTAATCACTCTGGATCATCCCTTGACTCAGCCGGTCTAACAATATGATGCTTTTCCCCTCCTCCTGTATGCAGGTGCATATACAAATGAATGGTCCCTTTCTATGGCTTCTGACCCAGCTAAATTAAGCAGAATAAATGCCTTTGTACAGTCATCTTTATCAGAAAATGTAGCCTGTATGTAAATGTCGTACTCTTGCTCAAACGTTCTCCAGTTCTCAGCAATATTACTGTCAAACACAACTGCACTGGGTTTCAAAATCCATCTGCCATGCCCACAAAGTATGTACAAACACACTGAAAATATGGCCCTTGTAATTATGTACAGACAAACTGTTCTGTGAGTTTGTAATGACATTCAAATGCACAATAAGCTCTCTGAAATACTGTACTTTGTGAAATATGCTCTGTAATGGCTGAATTCTGTGAAGTATGCCCTGTAATGGCTGAATTCTGTGAAGTAGGCCCTGTAATGGCTGAATTCTGTGAAGTAGGCCCTGTAATGGCTGTACTTTGTGAAATAGCTTTACTGTAACACGGCAAAAACATGTGAACACTTTATACACTTTTGATAAGCAAAGATATCTAGGTTAATACAAAAATACATGCTTTGCAAAAATGCAGTAATTTATCTTTATTTTATTCATTTTATGAAATTCAGACTTTATTTCAAACATTTTCTGTAGTAATTTGAATATTTTTATCAATATCATAAATATCAGTTTATGCAAATATTCTTTAGAATGTTCTGTATGCCTAGTTTCATATTATGTGAATAAAAATGGTGTTGAACAAGTTTTAATATCTAAAATTTGTTTCTGACCTGTTTTGTGAAGTATTTACCTTGTAGGGATGCTTCACTGCTGCATATTCCACCAGTTCCAAGCAAGTGCCTTAAGTCATTTTAGCCATGTCACCTCTAACACCATGTCCTTTAGACGTGCCACTTCTGACACCATGTCACTCGTCTTTCTCTGTCATCGATGACAAGCAGGTGGGGTATTTCATTTAGATGCTTTAGATGCTTTAATACTTAGAAACTCATCAGGATGGATAGACCATCATAAAATATAAGCAAACTAGTTAACAGACAGACCTTATATACATATATGCTACATCTCAACAGCTAACTACAAAATGTCAGGCTCGCACATGCTCAGTATTTATACACTTGTGCAATCCCTTGGAAAGCTTCTTAAAGGTACATGCACACACATTGCTCTACAAAAGTGTATAAGAAGCATTTCTGACATAAAACCTGCAAGAATGATGTATGGATCAGTGTGAATGCCAGCCCCCACAGGTATGCACATAAATAATAATAAACATGCTGATAAAGGACTTGGATAGGGACATAATGCTGCATTGTAACAAAGGGGAGTGTAGATGTGATGTACATGTTAATTAAATGGTTCACTTCAGATAGCAGTTCCTAAGGATGGAAGATGCATTATGGGTTGAATGTATAGAGTGCACTCATAGCATATAAGGATGTATATACAGGGAATTGATGTATGAAAGCTGACAGCACTGCTGTATTATCCATCTCACCATATATACGCAAGAAAAAAGGACATTATAGTCAGGTAACTCAGAAATGGACATGTCTGTGCAAAGAAATGACAGTGACACCAAAAGGAAAGGGTTTCATCACCTATGAGCATGTAATAGATAGGCAAGTGTTGTATGTTTACGTAAATGATGCATGACAATCTAATAACAGATAACAAACATAGGTGACCAATGTTAAGACCGAGTAGATGACATGTCAAGAATAGGGTGTTGCCTTTGTTGATTTGTAAACACATCTGACATACTAATATTGGGCATGCTCACATGGAATTACAGGGAAGAGTAACAGAACAGCAATTCAACAGCAGCAGAACAGTAGAAAGAACCAATTACTTAAAAGGGGTTAGCCAATATCTACGTAAACATTAGTCAGACAAAACATAAATACACGTCATCCATATGTATCCAAACATTTCCAGCATGCTATTAAGCAATTCAAACCTGAGTGTTATCTTAGCACAATAAATTTATATGCGTGAAAGTTAATAGTTTGCCAGCAGATTTCAGCAAACTTGACTGGATGTAATCATGTATACTTCTCCATGGATCATTGCAATCTATATATGCATCTTGTTTAATTTATGTTAAACTAAACAAACATAGCTTAGCTCGGTTCATAGGTTCATAGGTTTATACTAGGCTATCTGCCCTAGGACATTTATAAGCCTAGCCAGAATGTGTTTGGCTTTTGCCACCCATTTTAAATAAATTTTTCTATGCCCATTTTTGAGGGTTACTATACTGTGCCTCTGTCTAACAGTGACACAGAAGTGATACCCGGGGTAAACCTAAGATCTACCATCCACTCATCAAGATTCCTCTTGAAGATAGTCAATGAGGGACTCTGCCTAATCTGGACTGGGATTTTATTCCAGAGTGAAGGGAGCCTCTGGGTTATGAATCTGTCCCTCCGGCATGTCCTATTTATTTCGGTGCTGAGGTTCAAGTCTCTCGAGCGTGTAGCTCGATGGGATTTGGATTTTCTGAGGTGCAGCATGTCCATTAATTCTGGGTTGGACATGGCTTTATACGTCAGGCACAGATCGCCTCTGAACAGGTGGTATGCCACTGAGTAGAGCTGGAGTTTCTTTAACCGGGCAGCATATGGCATCTGTTTGAGCCCTTTGATCCTCTTGGTGAGGTACTTTTGGGGTCTTTCCAGTTGCTGCAGGTGTCTGGTAAGGTACATCCCAAAAGGGGCATTGTACTCAATTATGGGCCTGATGAGGGATGAGTAAAGAGGCAAAATGACCTCCCCTGATCTAGATGTGAATTCCTTCATGATTAGGTGGGCTATATAAAATGTTTTTCTAACCACTTTGGTCACGTGGTTGTCAAATGAGAGACTGCTATCAACTTGGGTCCCCAGTTCCCTAATTACTTCTTCTGTACTTAGTGGATTACCACCTATGTGGTAATTTGTGGGCACTTTGTTTTTGCCAAAGGGGATGACTATACACTTTTTGGCGTTTAGCTTGAGCCCATGGCTCTGGCACCAGTTGTCTGTTTCTATGAGGCCCTTTTGGAGGATGCTTGTGTCGGCTGGAGAGTCGATTATGGCGCCCAGTTTGCAGTCATCTGCGAACTTGGTCAGCCACAGTCCTTCCATGTTGGCCTGTACCTCCGAGAAATATATACCGAACAAGAGAGGTCCCAGGACTGAGCCTTGTGGGACGCCACTTGTAACTGGTTTGGAGTCTGACATGGCTCCAGCAATTCTAACCATGTGGGTTCTGTCCTTGAGCCAGTTTGCAACCCATCTAGTGACATAGGGGTTTATATTTAAGCTGGTGAGCTTATCTATAATGCCCGAGTGGGGTATTGTATCGAAGGCTTTTGCGAGGTCCAGGTAGGCTGTGTGGACCACCTTCCCCTCGTCAATGGCCTTGGTGACTGTTTCAAATAAATCAACCAGGTTTAAGGTGGTACAAAGTAATGCAGATCAAACCAATTGGTTTCAAATGTATTGCTATAAGCATTGTACTCACATTTAGTATTGGTTGCCTTTCTTGCCCAAAGCTGAACATTCTACAAATGCAGAGATTGAAGAATAAAGATTCAGTAGGAAGAAAATACATCGTCGGGGTACTATGGAGACAGGGACAAAATTATATTATTGATGAAGAAGGATAATGGTGCCTCACAACAATATGTAGCCAACAGGTACACCTACATTATCAAATCAAAAACAATGATTAACAATTAGCTGATGGTGGGAAGAGAACCCATGACATTATGAAAAAAAAAAACTTTTTATACATTTCAGCATTATCTCACCACACCACAAAGAAATTACTACTGCCCACTATTAAAATAACACTATCGAAGCACATTGGAGATGCATCCCACGTCCAGCTTAAGAACAGTAGGAATGTAGACCTCACCCTCAGAACTGTTATCATTGTCTCCCGCAGCAGCTTCCTGGATCAGTGCCAGATGTTGCATCATCTTTGCAATGTGATGCAGGACCCTTTCAACCCTGCTGATATATGTACCAAGCTTCTTCTTCATAATATCTTTCACCAGCCCTGTCAGCTTCTGCTGGGTGACAAAATCGCCACCTCCACCTCTAATACTCCAGGAGGGTACCACTGCTGCAGCAGCTACAGCAAACATACCTGACACTCTTGGAGCAGGTAGGACAGGAATCATGTAGGCAACACTGACAGGTTGTAACCCCAAAGTGCTGGGTGCCTGCACTGCCCTCAGTGGAGGTATTGCAGGCTGAGCCACAATGGTCAGTGTATCCCTCTGTGCTGTTGGTGATTAATTTGTATCAGCAAGTTATGCAAACAGCAGATTGTTAAAAATTATGACCCCCCCCCACCCAAAAAAAAAAGACACAAGGGTGAGGAGACAAAAAAGAGAGGTAATTCGATACATGTCATGTAATAGCACTGTATACTTTAAACAAACTTTTATTTGGCAATACATAAACAACTATGATACCTTACTACTGCACACCTTTGAAACATCCATATATGATGGAAAGGTATTAGATAATCATCAAATTGCCAATGAGACAGGATAAGCTGTAAGCCTCACGAATGACTCTTGTACCTGTTATGTGTGTGAGTATGCAAGTGTGTGTGTGTGTGTGAGTGTCTGCAGGAACACAGCCATGCACTGTGCTAGCTCTACATCCTGGTATGTCAGACAGGTGTGAGCTGTGCATGGTAGAGTTAACAGTTGATCACTCCTACTCCTGCTCCGACTGGCTTACCCCAGCTTAAGTAGGCAATCTGCCTGCCACATAAAATAAAAATGTTTATTCTCGCCTTAGGGTTCTGTATTACTTGTGCAACTCAACTCTATTGTACAACATTATGTATTAACTACAGCTGGTTTGTTTTTGGAACATACTGTGTTAACTCTTGGTATTACTTCTTGTTGATCTCTGGTATGTGCATACGATGGAGCTGTTACTGTAGTAACTCTTGGTATTACTTCTTGTTGATCTCTGGTATGTGCATACGATGGAGCTGTTACTGTAGTAACTCTTGGTATTACTTCTTGTTGATCTCTGGTATGTACATACGATGGTGCTGTTACTGTAGTAACTCTTGGTATTACGTCTGTTGATCTCTGGTATGTACATACGATGGAGCTGTTACTGTATTAACTCTTGGTATTACTTCTTGTTGATCTCTGGTATGTGCATACGATGGAGCTGTTACTGTAGTAACTCTTGGTATTACTTCTTATTGATCTCTGGTATGTACATACGATGGAGCTGTTACTGTAGTAACTCTTGGTATTACGTCTTGTTGATCTCTGGTATGTACATACGATGGAGCTGTTACTGTAGTAACTCTTGGTATTACTTCTTGATCTCTGGTATGTGCATACGATAGAGCTGTTACTGTAGTAACTCTTGGAATTACTTCTTGTTGATCTCTGGTATGTACATACGATGGAACTGTTACTGTAGTAACTCTTGGTATTACTTCTTGTTGATCTCTGGTATGTGCATACGATGGAGCTGTTACTGTAGTAACTCTTGGTATTACTTGTTGTTGATCTCTGGTATGTACATATGATGGAGCTGTTACTGTAGTAACTCTTGGTATTACTTCTTCTTGATCTCTGGTATGTGCATACGATGGAGCTGTTACTGTAGTAACTCTTGGTATTACTTTTTGTTGATCGCTGGTATGTGCATACGATGGAGCTGTTACTGTAGTAACTCTTGGTATTACTTCTTGTTGATCTCTGGTATGTGCATACGATGGAGCAGTTACTGTAGTAACTCTTGGTATTACTTCTTGTTGATCTCTGGTATGTACATATGATGGAGCTGTTACTGTAGTAACTCTTGGTATTACTTCTTGTTGATCTCTGGTATGTGCATACGATGGAGTAGTTACTGTAGTAACTCTTGGTATTACTTCTTGTTGATCTCTGGTATATACATATGATGGAGCTGTTACTGTAGTAACTCTTGGTATTACATCTTGTTGATCTCTTGTATGTACATACAATGGAGCTGTTACTGTATTAACTCTTGGTATCAATTCTTGCTGATTTTTTGTACATATATACTATGGAGCTTTTCTCCCCGGGCCTCCATTGAAAAAGGGCTCATCTTGGCCCAATGGACTTTCCAGGTTAACACGCTGCAAATAAATAAATAAATTGTCATCTCCGACTGTGAGAAGTGGCTCTGCCAGGAGTTGCACTGGCACATCCATGCCCATGGTCAGATGTGCTGGTGCTACCTGAATGTGATTGATGTCTGCTGTATGAGGTCTCCTCGTGAGTAGACCAAGGACCATGACCCCATGGCCTAGCATGTCTGGGTGTGGACACATCAACCACTGACATAAAAGTGGAAGTATTGCTACTATGGGAGGATGATCAGGCAAGGCCATATTGGCTATCAGCAGATCATGATGCTAACTTACATCCTCATGGATGCTGGTAGATGTTCCATCATAGACGCTGCCTGTTCCATCATGTCATTCATCCGATTAATTGAATTGCCCACAAGACCTGTTCCACATCTGCAACCCTAAGCATGTCCTTGGAGGCCCTAGTAAAATTTGCCTATGTCTCCATGACAGCCCTAAACATACATCAAGTGGCACATAATGATGCACCAGCATCAGGTGGTGGGTGGACAGCTGGCTTCCTCCGAACACCCCAAACAACCCTCTTGCATGAACCTAACCAACACTTTGGCTATGACCAGAGTCAACCAGCAGTGAAGACACAGAAACCACACTACCCTGATCAAGTGTCTCACCCTCCACCTATCTAATATCTGAGGGCTCAGTTGAATAGGTATGCGTAAGTATACTGACTGTGTCTGAGGTAACTACAGAGGATGGTGGAATGTCAACTTCAGTGCCAGATTCAACCTCTAGTCTCTCAAACTGTGCCTCTGGTTGGGCACCATCGTCATCAGAAGCTACCAATACTCTGACATCAGGTGATAAGAGTCCTATACTTCCACTGTCAGGGACACCTGTGATAATAAGCAACAAACACAGGAACAAAATTAATACTACACTAAATAATAACACAATTTATATGATAAACTAACACTGGCCCACTATCACAGATGATACAGCAATACAAACACTCATTACACCTACCTCACACATATAGATAAATGTGTATATCGATGAATGGTCATCAATAAACTAAAAAACATTTTTTGCTTACCATGTGCAGATGACTCCTCACTTGGTAGGGAGGATAGTCCTGGAAGAAATTAAACAAGGAAGAATGCAAATTAAACATCACAATGGGAATAATACAAGGAGACAGTGAATATACAACTGCTTATATGTCCAGTACAAATAGTTGTAACTGAAACTTGGCTGACACATCCACTCACAGTCCATGTGTAATCAACAACTGTGTTGTTTATGTCTATTAAGTTATTAATAGGTATAGTAGAAAAAAAATCACCCCTTGAAGTATTAGTCAAATTTACATATTTCACTATACAAACAGATCTAGAAGTTGCCATATGTAAACTTACCTGGAAGCTTATCCTGAGACCCAGTTGTCCTCCCAGACACATGAGCACCGAGATTAAGCACATGCTAGTGTGCAGTTTCCAATGATCTCTGACAGTGGACAGATGGTGTCAGTGGGCGTTCAGTAGCAGTTCCCCACCACCACCTCTCTTAGCCAGTTGTTCATGGGCAACTGCAGCTGCTGTCCTCCAGGCTGATGAAATCATATCAGTGGCTTGATATGATATTTGGAGACACAAGCAAATTCCACTGGGACCTCCAAGGACGTGCTTAGGGTTGCAGATGAAAGTTATGGTAATTTGCTTATCAGGGACTAGGATCTGCCACATTACACATGCACTCAGGTCATTGATCCACAATTACTAATATGACTCAGTCATAGTCCATGTGGGAGTAAATGACCTGAGATGTACCACCCTAGACTATATGAAGAGAGATGCCATAGAGCTCTCGGAATATGTGTCTCAGGCTGGTATGTCCCTAGCATTGAGCAGCATTTTACCTTCTCCAAGGATGATGCCACAATACGAACAAAAGATGATTGACTTTAATAATTGGCTTAGTTTCTGGTGTCATTCTAAGGGGATGCAATATTTGTCAGCATGGAAGGAGATGGTCAACAGACCTCTCTATGCTTTCGAATATCAGCTAAAACATTGTCTTCCCCCATAGTGCCTTTTTTAGGCAATGCCAGACTGAAAGTACTTCTGAGATTGAAAATCAAAACCAAGAAAATCTGAAGGTATTACTGCTCAATGCTAGGAGTCTAAACAAAAAACTCCACTCCCTAGAAGCTCTCTTTACCCTAGAGAAATGCTGATGTCTGTGTGGCCACTGAGACATGGTTTAAAGTCACGGAGAGCACACCCACAGTGCAAGGTTATAATGCCTTCCACACATTTAGGCCAGCTACTTCACAGGCAAGGACTAAAGGTGAAGGTGTCTCTATTTACATCAAAAATAAATGCACCTCAAGGCTGATCAAACAGGAGAATGCACTTGAGCTGCACCATGTTCAAATCACCATAGGTAAAATACAATACCACTTTCTTACAAACTATAGTTCCCCCTCTATGACCCAGTAAACCCATACCATGTATTTAAACTTATTAGAAACACTAACCATCCAACCCAATACCGTATTTATGGGTGACTTTAATTACACCACTATTAACTGGGAATCCTATACAACACCAAATGTACATGCACAGAGATTCCTCGATTTTGTAAACACAAATTCCCTGGACCAGATAGTCAATACACTAACTGGGGGTGCAGCCATACTGGATCTGGTCCTCACTAATATGGGAGACTGCTGCACACCCTCTACTGTAATGCCTTCCCTGGTAAGGTCAGACCACAGAATTGTCTCCTTTGAAGTAAAAATAAAGCATGGACTCCCAGCTAAACCTGGAATATACAGGAACTATTCTGAGGCTAACCTCCTATAATTAAGGGTTAACCTGACAAACTTTCAAGCCTCCATAAACCCTGAGGACACTGCTGCCTATGCAGAACTATTCACAGAAACCCTGTATAAGCATGTTAATAGCCGCATAGAGACAACTGTACCCACCAGGAAGAAGTACAGAACTAACTCAAAAAACAAGGTACCCTGGTGGAATCACAAAATCAATTGGCTATATAACAGGAGGAAGAAAATCATGGCAACGCTTAGGAGGTGCAGCACCCAGCAGGATAAAAGCACTCTCATCAATCTAAACAAACAACTCAGAGGACAAATAAAGTCTACCAAAGCCAAATTTGAGGTAAGTTTGACCTCCCAAGCCAAGGACAACCACAAAGCATTCTTTAGCTATGTCAGCAGCCTGAAAGGCAATACACAATTGTGTGCAGAGCTCATTGTAAATGGAGCCACCTATACTCAGCTAGATGATATAGCAAAACTCCAGGCTGACAAATTCAGCTCCAACTTTACCCCTCTCTCCCCCCCTCAACCTTCCCTCAGGAAATATCATCATATATAACTCCCCTACTATCACTAGGTTACAGGTCCTTAATGCTCTCTTTAAGACCAAAAACACTGCATCAATGGGCCCAGAAAATATCCCAGGATGACTTCTAAATAGCATGAAACATGACCTATCAGGGCCCTTGGTATTTCTATTTAACTGTAGCTTTCAAACAGGATCTGTGCCTCGTGAATGGATCAAGGCAACAGTCATCCCTCTGCACAAAGGTGGGCCATCTACAGACCCTGGAAACTACAGATCCATAAGTCCTAATAGTCTTATATGCAAAGCCATGGAAAGAATTATCATGGAGATGATCACTAGAGATATAGTAAACCTCCATACACTGGACCCAACCCAGTTTGTTTTCTTTAAGGGCAGATCATACCTACTCATCCTAGTGGACTTCTTTGAGAAGGTCACCAAAAGTAATGGATGAGGGCAGAATTGTGCACACTGCCTACCTTGGCCTGGCCAAGGCATTTGACACAGTACTCCACTCGGTCATTGTTGACAAACTCAAGAGGTTAGGTACAAACCTGCATGTCATCCAGTGGATAGCCAACTGACTCACAGACAGGACCCAAGACATTAGAACTGGGGAGTCCATCTCTACAAAGAGGCCAGTTACAAGTGGAGTCCCTCAGGGATCAGTCCTTGGACCATTCCTGTTTGGCATTTACTTCTCAGAAGTCAATGCCAATGTCAGTGATCTCTGGCTGACTAAATTTGCAGATGATTGCAAATTAGGAGCTGTCACTGAATCTCACACTGACACAAATGTTCTCCATGAGGGGCTGACATAGACAAACAACTGGTTCCAGAGCAATGGACTAAAAATAAATGCCAAGAAATGCATAATAGTATCCTTTGGGAAGTCATCCATCCCTGGTATCTATCATATTGGCAACACACCACTTAGAGTTAACCGAGTAGTCAGGGAATTAGGAACACACATAAATAATAATTTAGTCTTTGACCATCATGTGTCTACAGTGGTGAGTAAATCATTCTATGTTGCACAATTTATAAACAAAGGTATGGCATCTAAGTCCAAAGAAGTCATTGTTCCACTGTATTCGACATTCATCAGACCTATCATTGAGTACAATGCCCTCTTTGGTATGCAGCTAACCAGGCATATCCAACAACTTGAATGTCCACAGAGGTTCCTTACTAAAAGAATGCAGGGAGTAAGTAAAATGTCCTGTGCAGACCATCTCAAGGCCCTATCCCTGTATTCTGTTTCCTACAGGCTTTTGAGGGGAGATCTATGCCTGACATACAGGGCACTGTCAGACCTCACAATAATGGATGGGAAACTGGAAATTCATCCTTGTTTTGGCGCCTATGTCTCTAATAGACACAGGTAACCTGTAAATGGTTCGTCTCCCAGGCCCATGCTTACACTTATCAAGGGTATCAGAATTTGTCAGAGATTTTGGATGCATGGCTAGGCTTAAAAAGGCCCTTGTGGTCATTAGCCTAGTAAACACCTATGAACCTATGAATGTTTAACCTGATCATAAGTCCTAGTGTGACTCCCTACTGCACATTGTTCAGTAACTGGTTCCAAATCTGCACTCTTGCAGCCATATACACACATCCTCATTCAAGCAGAAAGGCACAATGGCACCTGAATGCTTGCACTATCACATCATTGTCTGAGTCACTGAAAGGGGGTTTACATGGACTTGTACGCTTACATGCCATAATCCTATGTGACATAAAACAAAGAAGGATACAACATATAACATATCACCTAACTAAAGTCTTGCCTATGCACACATTTGTCAACATTAAGCACTGGAACAAAAAAATAATGACTTCCAGCACACGGAGATGGGCCAGCCACTGTGACTCAGTCTGCCACCTCTCCAATGGCTGCCACACCAACATCCAGCACATCTGGGATGCAACCTGGCAGTACTGCCTCTGTAGGCCCTGCACTACCTGTGCCCACAGTATCAGGTAGCATTGCCCCATCTGCTGGTGCAGTGGGTATTGGTGGAGCTGCCAAGCATGGTGCATGAGGTTTTAGAATGCAGCACTGCTACATGCTCACCCTTCTGCAGAAGTTCTTGTGGGAATGCAGTACAGAGGCAGTACTGCCAGGTTGCATCCCAGATGTGCTGGAGAAAACCCAAACATCAAGCAATCCAACAGGAAGCTGAGGAAAGGGAAAGTGATGACAGTTCTGAGGGTGAGTACTAGATTCTCACTGTCCCCATGCCTGAAGGGCATGAGCCTCCAATGTCCCCTCCCTATCCTCAATCATGTTGTCTCCCGACTTTTTATGTCCCTCACCATCCCTGTCTCTGTCTTGCTTGTCCCGTTTGTCTACACCTATTTCTTCACCAACCCTACTTACCTGATCCTGACATTCCGGGTCTATATTATATCATCGAATGCTTAAAAAAGCGAACGCTGATTGATCGACCTAATTTAAGTGAAAGCTTACAATCTCGAACTGTCAGATCAGCGATTTTTTTCCCAGGGAAAAAAATCACTGATCCAAAACACATACACACAACACAAGCACACCAAACAAACAGAAATCCACACACTTACACCTACAATCTGATACCTAACCCTAAACTAAACTATGCACACACCACTAACTACCCACTTACCTTAACCCAAACCCTTACCCTAAGGTCTGTCACTATCACACACTCACCTCACCCGCTCCCTAACCCTAACTCACTTAAATCTGCCCTAACCCTCATGTTCACTCAATCACACACACACCTAACCTGAGCCCTAACCCTAACTCACCTAAATCACCCTAACACTCACATCCACACAATCGCACACTTACCTGAATCTGACCGGTAACTTTCCACCATAACACTGAAAATACCGAAGCAACAGAAACGGACAACCGAATTCTTTCCCTAGGAAAAAATTTGAGTTTCTGCTGCTTTGATATTTTGCAGTTTCGCGAAAAAAAGTTCGATCAACCAGCGTTCACTTTTTTAAGCGTTCGAGGATATAATATAGACCCGACATTCCTACATCTTTTCCCCAGCATTTCTTTATTTTAAATTTGTTTTATTTATTTATTTTTTTAATGGGCACCAATCTTACAAAAAATATGTGTCCCATACATAGCTCTCCACTTCTCACATGTGTCTTCTTGACACACTTGATTCAGTCCAGTTGGCTATTCAACATGACTGTGCTGGTGCTATCCTTCCTTGTTGCAGTGACAGTCCAAATTCATCCAATAATCTATCCATGTTCATTTTACACTGTTGAAGAAGTGGACAGATCTGGTTCTTTCCTATTTCCCTGCTGCACATTTCTGTATTGCTCTCCCTTTGTTCTTCTCCCTGATTGCCCCCATTTCACCACTTTCCTATCTACCCCATTTTCACACCTTTAATCTGGTCAAAAATAGAATCACATGGCACACACAAACACGGCAGAAATGCTCCCTAATAAAGCCCTTCACTTTTGTCTTCTGCATTTGCATGGAGTTTGGCATTGTGTATCAAGGCCGAGTGATGGTGAATGGATCTTCATGTCCTATGGCATCGGCCGCACTAGTGGGGTTACCTCCACACAATGTTGCATAAACTTGTTGCCCCAAAGAAACACAAGAGTTACAGCAGAGTAAAGTCGATAATTTGAAACATTAACTAACTGTTAGACTGCTGAATGTATAGAAATGCAAATGCATATGTGTACTGTTGACATAAATTACTTGATTCCTTATAGTGTACTTCACTGTAGTCATTGCTTCTCACATTTGCAGGAATGATCACGTTTACTTATATAATGCCATCTAGACACCATGTGTTAAAAATTAGATTGACCTGCATTCCAACCCTGTGTTATCTCTATTCTAAACATGAGCTCACTGCTCTTGCTTATTGTTGCCACAGGGAAGGCTAGCCAGCAGGTGTATTTCTTACACTCACTACTGTCCAAAGTGCTGATGGCCTTGCCTCACCGCTTAGCTTGTTTGCATGAAAGAACACAAACCAATAGACACATCCCTATTTCCCCATTTAAACACAGAATGACAATTGCTCATCACGTAACTCTGTGTAAATGAGGACAGCAATAGCAACAGCTTTTAACATCATAAACGTTATGACAGAACACTTCTAATATAAACTACAGTATGAAAACCATAGCATCTGTCAGCTATTTCTCCCATAGGGAATATGCATAACTAAAAAAGAAAAAATCCAAGGCATACAGTGTCTGCACCTGGAATCACTTGCAGTCAGCCAACTCTTCAGTACAAGCTGCTTTTATTCCACATAAAAAACACACAGATTAAGCACTTTCATCCCCTGAAACTGGGGACTTCATCAGAATCTAATTTCATTACATACTGAATTAATTTATACACTGTTTAAAATAAATGATGTCACCACCTTTCCCACTCATTTAAAGGTACCACTAAAATAATTTACCGAAGTAAAATTTTTATAGTTAGTACATTTTACTTGGGGATGAAAGCTCTCAGTCTGTGTGTTTTTTATGTGGAAGAATAAAAACAGCTTGTACTGAAGAGTTGGCTGACTGCAAGTGATTCCTGCTGCTGACAGTGTATGCCTTGGATTTTTTTTCTTTTTTAGTTACATTTGACACTGTGGTTACTTTTGATCATTTTTGAATATGCATAAGTAGTTCTCAAGCTCAATTTGTAGTAATTAAATGTGAATCTTGGATGTGAACACTTTTCCATCATTCGCACAAAACAGTTGCTTGGTGCTGGACTATGTAAAGAGGTGTTTGTCATGCATTACTATGTTTATTGCCCACCAAAATCCATTTAAAAACACAACCAAAGGGAAGAGACGTGTTAATGAATTAATACATATTTACTCAGACTCATGTGTGCCCTGTACTCATGCGCTTGAAAATGAATATGTCAGCAATAGGTCAAATCTCAACTACACTAAAAAAAGAAATAGCACAACTGCATCAGTACATTATTTAAAACTTTATACTGACAATAGACATTGAGATTGTCTTATGCATGCCTTACTGTGGACATCAATTCATCACAATATGAACCCACATCCATCAACACTTGCATCCATGCTGATCACAAAATATGTGTGTGTGTGTGTGTGTGTGTGTGTGTGTGTGTGTGTGTGTGTGTGTGTGTGTGTGTGTGTGTGTGTGTGTGTGTGTGTGTGTATGACTGAAACTGTGTAATTTATACAACATATTGAGAAACAGGTGCATGTATGTCTCAGATCTGCAACATGCATTCCTGACAGCTTATTGCATATAGTTTAAGAAAATGTATTTTAAAGTATATCTGCACATTGGAACCAAAATAGAAAAAAACAAAGTCCACACTTTGCACATTACTCTTATAACAGGATATGTTGCCTGTGTCAGAGAATGATGATGTCATCATCTATAAAGACCACAATGACAAGGAAAAAATCAGACTTTGGGGATGGCACAAATATTAACTAACGTCTTCTGTAGATGGGAACAAAACAGTTAGGTAGGTGTTCATTTAATACAATGGCCAAATTTTGTATGTATCTGTATTTGTAAGTGTCTGTGTGCATAGACAAAAGGACATGAGTCTATATCCTACTGTCAGCAACCAAATCTCATGGACAGCAAATATTTTTACAGTCGCACATGCCTACATAACCATTTTATACAGGCCTCCCAACATCTTCTCCCAAACATATGCTGATGATGTCATCTGCTATAGAGTGTTCTGCAACAGTGTAAAAGTCAGACTTGTGGTGTGGCATTTGCATTAAGTACTGTATTCTCTAGCTTGTGTAACTAGTTAGGTAGGGGATCTAATCTCATTGCACTCAACGTGTGTGTGTGTGTGTGTGTGTGTGTGTGTGTGTGTGTGTGTGTGTGTGTGTGTGTGTGTGTGTGTGTGTGTGTGTGTGTTCAGAAGAACACAAGTCTGAACCCTGCTGTCAGCAATAAATTCTCATGGAAAACAAAACTTTTTGCAATCATATATGGCTACACAGTCATTTCATAGAGGCTTTCCAACATTTTCTCCCAAACATACACTGATGATGTCATCTGCTATAGTTTAAAAATCAGACTTGAGCTGTGGCACTTGCGTTAAGTACTTTGTTCTGTAGATAGCTAGGTAGGGATTCTAATCTCACTGCAGTCAACTTGAGAGTGTATTCATCTTTGGAGACAATTTTATACCTAAATGTGATTGCTAATTTTGTCATGGGGTGGTGCACAAGTCACATATGGACAGAGTCAGTATGTGATATAATCAAACACACACACATACACACATACCCTTACTATCTTCTATCATATAGATATAGAAATTAGTGTTTAAATTACATTATAATGGTCAGAATTTTATGTCATGTTGACCATTAGCTTAGTTATGTCCTATAACCTTATAAAGATTACACATGTTAATGTTGCTGTCATTCACATGTACTATGTTGAGGTTTGGATATATGGCAGCCCTACAACAGTGTATTCCAGTCTGTGATTTGAGATAATGTATTGATGGCCACTGCTGCCATTTAATTACATGATCTTTATATAACAGATGTAGTAATATGCCTCCTGAGATCTATTGAGATGGGATGATGCTATGCATGTTGTTTCCTTACTAAGGCATGTGTTTTTGTAGTGAACTATGCGAACATTGTAGCCAGTTATCATTCAACCATCTCAGTGGCACTTGCAGTATGGCACAGGTGTGCATGTGTATACCTACCATCATTAAATGCTCTCTGAAATGCATCAATATAATACTTACAAAGAGACATATTATGCAGAACGTCTATTGGCCTTGAATTTCCAAAGATGTAACAGGGTACTGCAGGACCTGTAGCAGTGCCAAAAGGTAGGCAAGGCAGGAGACAAGGTGAGAGCTCCTTTGATGTCTTTGCCTGTGATTGAGGAGCCATTTCAGAGAGTAGCTATGGATATTGTGGGGCCTCTGAGTACCCCAAGTTCCACAGGGAAAATATATATCCTAGTGGTAGTAAATTACGCTACAAGATACCCTGAAACAGTGGCTTTGTCCTCCACTGAAGCGAAAAGGTGGCAAATGCTTAGTTAGAGCTTTTCAGCACGTAGGTTTCCAAAAAGAAATACTGACTGATAGAGGTGCCAATCTGTAGAAGTACTGTGGGGTGAAGCACCTGAAGACTATCCCCCTACCATCCCCAGACTAATGGTCTTGTTGAGAGTTTAGGCTCTACAATCAAGTACATGCTATGTGCATTTGCAGACTAGTTTAAGAGGGAGTGGGACAAATATTTGCCTCATCTGTTTGCTTACAGAGAGGTCCCCAGGAATCCACAGGTTTTTCACCCTTTGAGTTGCTGTACGGGCATAGGGTGAGGGGGGCCTCTAGATTTAATTTGTGATGAGTGGGAGGATGCGTGCAAATCTCACAAGGAGTCTGTTGTAGCATATGTCCTAAACCTCAGGACAAAGCTCAGGGAACTCATGGGCTTGGCCCAGGAGAACCTGGCAGAAGCTCAACAACAGAAAAAGGTCTGGTATGACAGGAATGCTCGAGCTAAAGAGTATGCTATAAGGCAGCAGGTAATGGTTCTCATTCCTTTCAGACAAAACAAGCTGCGAGCAGCTTGGGAGGGACCCAACAAAGTGGTAAGGAAGGTCAGTGATGTTAAGTACATGGTAGAACTGCTAGGCAGGAGGAAGGGGCACAAATTGTACCATGTTAACATGATGAAACCTCACAATGACAGGGAGGCCTTTGTGTTGAGTATTTGCAGTGAATTGCAGGAGGAGTCTGAGGGAGATCTGGTGACTGATCTCCACAGTGAGGTTCAGACTGACACCTCAGTGGAAGGAGTAGCAATGTCCCTGCTGCTATCTCCTACCCAGGTTAGAGAAATCCAGCAGTGTTATAGGAGTTTGCGGACATGTTCACTGGGAAACCAGGGTGCACCCACCTGGTGCAGCACTAGATGGATACAGGATCCTAAAGGCCTATTAGGCAGCCCCCTTATAGGGTGCCTAAGAGAGTCAAACAGATTCTGAGGGAGGAGATACAGGAAATGTTGGAAATAGGGGGTAATTCAAGAGTCCAAAAGTCCCTGAGCCTCTCCAGTGGTGCTGCTGCCAAAGAAGGATGGCAGCACTAGGCTCTGTGTGGACTACAGGAAATTAAATAGTCACACAGAGTCAGATGCTTACCCCATGCCTAGGACAGATGAGGCCCTAGAGCAGCTGGGTGGGGCTAACAATTTTACCACCATTGATCTTACCAAGGGTTACTGGCAGGTGTCCTTGACTCCCAGTGCAAGAGAGAGGACAGCCTTTGCGACTCCTTTTGGCTTGTATGAGCTCCAAAAAATGCCCTTTGGGATGAGAAATGCTCCAGTGACTTTCCAGAGGCTGGTAGATCATATCCTAGCAGGAGCAGGAGGGTTTTCCCTTGCTTACCTATATGATATTGCTATCTACAGCCATTCCTGGCAAGAGCACCTTCAACTTGTCAGGGATGCTGGACAGACTACAGAGGGTGGGGTTGACCATTAAGCCAAGCAAATGTCAGGTGGGTATGACAGAGATCTCCAACCTGGGACATAGAGTGGGGAGTGGTAAGATCAGGCCAGAACCTGCCAAAGTGGAAGCCATTCAGGCATGGCCTGCACCTGTTATCAGAAAGCAGGTGAGGGCATTCTTAGGGACAGCAGGGTACTGCAGAAAGTTTGTCCCCAGTTACAGTACCATAGCTGCTCCACTCACAGACCTGACAAGGAAAAACAGGCCAGATAAGGTAGTGTGAAGTACAGCATGTGAGCAGGCATTCCAGAAGCTTAAAGAAACTTTGGGAGGACCCTCTGTGTTAGCCATTCCAGAGTACAGCAAAGAATTTGTTGTGCAGGTAGATGCTTCGAACCATGAGGTGGGGGCTTTACTTAGCCAGATTTCTTCAGAGGGAGAAGAGCACCCAGTGGTTTATCTCAGTCATAGGCTCCAACCCAGGGAGAAATACTATGCAGCTGTAGAAAGGAATGTCTAGCCATAGTGTGGGCACTGCAGAAACTTTAGCCTTATCTGTATGAAGGAAGATTCACTGTAGTTACAGATCACAATCCTCTAACATGGTTACACTGAGCCAGCCAGCAAAATGCCAAGTTGCTAAGATGGAGCCTAGAGTTGCAAGCATATATGTCAGTGGAGCACTGCAGTGGGGTTAGCAATGCCAACGCAGATGGGCTCTCAAAACAGGGAATGGGGTAATGTATATTCAGATAGACCAAGCCCTCTCAAGCAATGTTTCTCAAGGGTCACTTGAAAAACTAGCTTGAGTTCTCTAGGAGAGGGGGGAAGATATGTGAAGGCTGCCAGTATAGCTAGATAGAATTTTGTAAATATTTCTATGTCATTGTAAACATTAATGTAATCCACAGGCTTGTTCTACAAATGTAAAAAGAACTATATGTTATAATTAAACTATATATTGTACTGAGTTTCAAAAATGTAACCACAGTGCACCCTGCTGGAAGAAAGCTGATAAAGTAAAGCATTATATGACTGTTTGATCTCTAAGCTCAGAGACAGGATGTCCGGACTAAGGAATTCTTTGTATTGTCTTAGTACAGCAGTTAATTACTATATTTTACATGTAAAATGTTTTTATTGCTGTGGCTTCCTGCAGGTGCAGATTACAAAAAGAAATGTAAATATTAAGTTCTGTGAGCCTGGAAAACTAATTCAGAACTGTTAAGAATGATCTAATCTGAAATGACTCAGCAGCACTGTGTTATCAATTTAAGGACAGAAAGAAAGGAAAGCATTTTGGATTTTGTCTGGACCTGAACACTTCAACTCACCAGTACTCTGCCTTTGCTCTGTAAGTAGGATCTTAGACTTTAGTATTTCTCTTAGAGATAGATAAAATAGTAAGATTAGTCTAGCTGTTTTCTATATTTATGTCAGACTATCCTACAATATTATTTAAAAGTTTCCTGTGATTTCTGAACTCTGTAATGTCATTGTATTGAAGTAATAAGTATTGTCTTGTGTTTTTATTATTTATTATTAAATATTTTAAAACTTTTCAACTGTGGCTGTTTTGTGTAGAGATAATTTAAGCTCTAGAGTACTTGTATGTATTTAGTGATACTGTCCAAGCCACTCCAATAGCTTTTGCCCTGGGTCACACTTACTATTTGGATAACAGTAATATTACACAACAGTGAAATTGGTTACCCTTTGGAAAGGGCCTTATTAGTAGCTGATAAGAGTAGTTGGTGGCCATGATTACTACCTTATAGCCTGGAAGGAGGGGGAATAGCTGGAGTACCTGTGCCAGCCTTCCCCAGGAGTGTCTGTGTGTTTGTATTATAAACCAAATCTCAAAGTGTGTGTGTGTGTGTGTGTGTTTGTGTGTGTGTGTGTGTGTGTGTGTGTGTGTGTGTGTGTGTGTGTGTCTGTGTGTGTGTGTGTGTGTGTGTGTGTGTGTGTGTGTGTGTGTGTGTGTGTGTGTGTGTGTGTGTGTGTGTGTGTATGTGTGTCAGCTACTTGGGCAGGGACATGAAGCACTGGTTGGACAGAGAAGGTACTGGAAGTTTTGGCTTGACTACTCGGCTGAGATCTGGAACCTATAGCTGTGCCAGTGGGGATTCTTATTGGGGATTTGGAGAGAAAGGGAAAAACCAGCCCTCAGACTGACTGTGATCTCTGTGTGCTTTTAGGGGACATTGTACTTACTGTATGTGTACTTGTTATCCTTCCCAATGTGCATGCCCCTCACTGGTGCTAGTGGTGAGGCTTGACACTCTTTGATTACTGGGTCAGTGCATGGGCTTAACAGTCATGTTAAATATGGCTAGGGTTTTATGGCATCTTGGGACTTTAGCCTACTGCTCTCCTATGAACCTATAAACCTATGAAGTTCAGTTGTATCCTAGGAACAGCTATAGTGTGACTGTACAGCATCACGGCCATACCAGTACATCACATCAGTATTACCATTTGAGAGTTTGCATGAACACGTGCATGCATGTCAAGATTTCACAGTACTATAAAATTTATGGGTGTTTATCATAACCGCAAAATCTCAAAATACCGAACAGCATTACATTGAACACAAAACTGCAAATGCTGACAATATTGAAGCTGCGGAACATCAAATTCTTACCCAGGACAAGAATTCAGTACGGCTTCGCTATTTCTTCCACTGTGGTGCGATCTCAGAATTGGTATATTTAAGTAGGGGGGGTGTGGGGGGCAAAGCCCCTTTCATAAGACATAGGTTTTTGGTGTGCTTGTGTTGTGTGTGTGTTACTCAGAACATCAAATTTTTTCTCTGGGAAAAAAATTAATTGTTCTGAGCTTTTGATTATATCACATTTCGAACTTCCAAGTTCGAGTTTATGGTGTTCGATATTTTGGAAATTCGATAAAGTGATATAGATCCATTATACCATGGCAATGTCACGGTGACAATGATCATGTGGCACATTTATTGGGTTTGATATGTGCTGGTAGAAAGTGTGTTCCATCTATTGGTTGGTTTGTGAACAATATCACAGTGACAGCTTTCTCACTCATTGAAGCTGCTGTAGTTTATGTGCACATGAGCATAACTGATGCATTGTCATGAGTCTCACATAGTGCTGTATCATTTATTATGACTGATCAATTCTGAATTCATACATCAGTTGCAGATGCTGCAGACAATATCCATTGCTATTACATGTGGCAGATGGATGCAATCCACAGCTATGTGTAGGGAATCCACTCATATTAGTGCCTTCTTTTTAAGTGTTGTTATCCATATGGTGGATACATGTGTCATCCAGGAATGCTTTACTCAAGTGTCTTACTTTTACCACAGTGATCTCCTACATATCTTGTCTTCCATACATAAGTATTCTTTGCGATGCATAACCATTAGGAGTTAGACTTCCCTTCGAGGTATTCTTCAAGATGCACCCTGTGATACATCTTTCTGTGATGCACACAGTAAATACTCAGCTCATTGAGAACATTGATGGCGTCATGGGTTATATTCTTGAAGGTGTGGATCGTGACTTATATTGTATGCAAATATTGCATGCAAACCTCTCAAATGGCCAGGATTGCGGCTAAGTTAAACTACAGGTGTAACACTGTCCCTCTTAACACCTCCAAAAAGTGGGATCTATATTATAAGCACGAAAATGCTTCTAAGCGAATACGGAAAGAGCAGCACATATTCATCGAATCGCATTTAAGCGATTTGATGAATATGTCATAGGGCAAGGAGATGGTTGGCCAACTTCAAGGAGTTGCCCTTTCCTTCCCTATAGTGCGATCTCAGAGTTGGTATATTTAGCTAGGGGTGTGTGAGAGGTGGAGTGAATGGCCATGTATGTTTTTTCCCTAGGGAAAAATTCACTTACGTAGCCGTTCGCTATTGTTAGTTTTCGTGCATTATGTGCCGACTTTTATGTAGTCGCACATATGCACTTTCATCTTTATAATATAGACCCCAAAAAGTGGTCATTTTTATGGAAGGTGCGTTATATCCCCCTTATCCATTAATGACAAGTCATTACAGTTGTACAAGTGTGTTCCCGCAGAACATGTATAATAACTTACAATCACATATTTTATATCAATGTCACAGATTAACAATGGTATTATTTTAAAATTGTCTGCTTCTGTCTAATGTTGTCCATGAGCCTATTGCTATGTCCCTGACTGGTTGAGAGCTATGCTGACATTTTAGTCATATTCAAGTAACTGATTTTGCACACCTTTACAATATCCACATACCCCTATTGTATATACCACCCTTGCTAAATGTACTCTCCAGTGATAATGTCAGGATGTTTATGTCGCAATCAATCATCTCCATTGATATGTAACCTTGTGTGACAGTCACATAATAATGTGTGATGATGTATATATGTATATATATATATATATATATATATATATATATATATATATGGGTCCCCTTCGAATGGCCGACATTTCACAATGTCAACATTCATATGGCCGAGACCATATGATCGACATTTGAAATGTCAGTCATGGGGAACCGGCATCATGCTACAGTGTGGAATGGAAAGATTTCCACTTCCGCATTGCAGTGTGATCTCGGAGTTGGTATATTTAACTTCTGGGGGGGGGGGGGCCAGCAGCATTAAGGTAAGTTTTATTTTTTTTTTTTGTGTTCTACTTGTATGATAGACATTTCATATGTCGATCATATGGTCTCGGCCATATGAATTTCGACATTGTGAAATGTCAGCCATATCAAGTAGACCCATATATATATATATATATATATATATATATATATATATATATATACATACATCGTGTGTGTGTGTGTGTGTGTGTGTGTGTGTGTGTGTGTGTGTATCTATATATCTATCTGTGTATATATATATATATATATATATATATATATATATATATATATATATATACAGGAGGTATAACCAACATTACATGTTATGCTGTGTACATATGTGATTAATGTTGTGCTACTGACTTGTCTTTGGAGTGTTATACATTAGCATGCCCTTATCTGGTGTACATTACCATATTTCATGTGTCCTCCTCCTCTTTCTTCATTCCTAACAATCATGTCTGTGGCCCTTTTCAATGTGCACACCTTCCCAGACTAGTGTATTTATACCACATTATATGTACCTTTGATGGTCACCACAAATCCTTTATTTCAGTATGCCAAAAGCATGTTGCAGTGTACATTGCACTGAGTACTCTTTTCTATAATGTGTTACTACTGCACTCATTGCATTCATTTTAGCCCTGGTGATCACTGTGGTTGTCCGTGCCTGTAGGTAAACTTGTCTGCATGTTCTGTATGCCTTCCTGCTGCTTTACATGGCTTCCCTTCTGATAACACAGTTGCTGATCATGAAACCTCACTTGTATTCATGTATGCATGAGGCACAGCATGAATATGTGTTTAGCACTGCTGCTCATCACGCAAACATCTAAACTCCATGTAGGCTTAGCACGAAGCCTACACGGGGTTTATTTACCCCCCAGGAATAGTTTTACATCTAATTTTCCAAAGCCCTTGCATTGTAAACAACAAAATTCTGCCTCATTTTTCAGTATCACCCTTCTTCCCTTTTGCATTAAATTAATATATTATCACATCCATATTCATTTTTCAAAGCATTTCTCTTTACAGCATTATTTGAATAGTTCGCAAAACCTCTCATTTTGTTGTACAGTCTTTCCTAAGGAACTGATAACTTCACTTGCTTTCATTGAAAACATATCAGTTGACAATCTCCATAAAAAATTGTCCCACTTTCTTACTTGGTGAAACTTTTTCTATCTTGCCTTAATTGTTACCTTCTTCTTGTTCTCTCCAGGGAAATATTTCATATTTATCCTTCAGTACCTCCTCATACTGCATTCTTACATTCTTCTCTTTCTGTCTGCTCCGTATTTTCCACACTCATTCTCCCCATTTATCTTTCTTTTCCTTCCACATTTCAATTTCCATGCTTCCTCATACTTTTTATATAATAATCTTCTTGTCTTACTATCCTGTCTTTCCTTAACTTTTCCTATGAACCAGACAAAGGGCCTAGAAACTTTATACAAAGAACAAAAGAAAACAAGTAATGGGATTAATTAAACTTAACCTTCCTCTTTTTTCTTGTTATATGTTACACTTGTTTGTATAAGATTTTGTCTAGAACCTCCTCCAAAAAATAAACATAATCTCCAATAACTCCTTTGCCAATTTCTCTGGGAACATAAACATTCCAGCTCCCTATTGAAATGTCGGCACTTGATATGCTGTGTGCCAACATGCTGAAAAAAAAGACCAAATCACAGGAAAAGCGCAAATCTTGTAAATCCTGCTTCTCATTAAAGCTTCTTTTTGCAGGGAAGGACAAGACCCCCACACCCCCGAACATATATATATACCAGATGCAAGATCTCTATACTTCTGACAGAAGGAAATATTGTGAGAAATGGCATCTCAGATTTGGTATATGTAAGTCCGATCTTTCAGCCATTCAGTCTCCATAATTTGGGATTCATTCTAGTGGGTCTCTGCATTTTAAACAGTTACCAAAAAGGGCACCGATATATGCCAATTGTCCCTACAGATGTATATATATATATATATATATATATATATATATATATATATATATATATATAGGTTCATATATGCACCTTCTTTCTACATGATAACACAAAAGTATTCTACAACCCTGTTACATTTTTTCGTACTGCATCTTCTTCCTCTGATTTACAGTTGCTTCTTCTTTTGCATACCTCACCTCAAAGTGGTAATCTCATTCCTAGTAAAATGTATCCCCACCTTTACTACATCTGCATTACTATTCCCTTTTCTCCTTATTTACCACTAATTCCACATCTAATGACTGTCCTTCTCCCACCACTATTGGTTCAATCACACAAAGTTTATTGCACACTGTAATTACTATATCACTTACATAGTACATCAGCACTGGTACTTTTACACCTTCTGTTAATTTCCATTTTACCCTCTCAAACTCCTATCATGGTATTTGTTATTGCAACAGTAATCACTCCACTTAAAAGACTCACTCATTCTCTATTTTCACCTTTATTTTTTCACTTGAACACCCTTTCTACAATGATCTTACCTTTGTTTTTTTTTTTTGTTTTCTCATACTCTGCCTTTAATGAATTTAACACCATTTCCCCATACCAACAGTTTTTCATTTTCCATCTTTTTAAATAACATAGACTATCAAAGGCTTTCACCATGTCACAAGACACTAATTTCCCTTCTACGTTCCGTCGATTCACTTCCTTTACTGTCATTAACATTTTCTTTACCTGTTTTCCGTTTGTACCATAAATCCTTTATAAAGGTCATCCCCCATCACTCTTTATTACACCTGTAAAATTCTCCCACAAACCTTTTAGTCAATATTACTTATTGCAACTCTTCTCCAATTACTCATCAACCTCTTATCTCCTATCCTCCAACTAAGCTGTGTTATTGCTGCACTTACCTCCTCCCGTTTTACTCCTGCCTTTAGTCATTTCTATATCACCTCTGTAGAACCAGTCTTTTCTTTCCCTTTCATACCTTAACTCATGTGGTTTGGGGGATGAATCTCTTCTCACTTCCTTCAAAACCTTCTGCATTTCTGTATTTCATCTCTTATTATGTTATTTTACAAAAAAATGCATCTTCCCTATTTTTAACAGCCAGCTTTGTTTTCTATCCATTTTATAGTTATTTCCTCCTGTGTATACCTGACCTCCTCTTCCTCATCAAATAATTTTGTTAACCTGTTTTTCCATGCTTCCTTCCCTCGCTTTAGCAAACTCGTTCCCTATATAAATATATTTTATCTTTTTGATATTTTTATATAATTCTTTTTCTCATACTCTAATCTTCCTTCCTCCAATAATTTCTCACATCATCACAAATGCTCATTGTATTCTCTTTTTAGCATATTTTATTTGATACTTTTTGACTTGTATATACATTTTCCTACATTTCCTTTTAAATATAATGAACCACTCGTTAAGAATTTGTTGAAGGGATTCATTGTATTATGTTTTCCATAATAAATCAACTTCCTTCTTAAATGCCTAATTTTATATACTTGGTGTGTTAGTCTTTTATCCCCTTATGTGTTTTATCACTTCCTCATTTTCACCCACTGCTGCCCATATCAGCATGTTATTTGAAAATTCAGCTACCTAGGTCAATGCAAGTGAACAGTCATAAAGTGCAATACAACCTTTAGCATGAAATTTACCTGGCACTTGTAGCAGCTTGAAAGATCACAGAGATTACTCAAAAAAAAATAGAGGGAGTAAACAAAAGGTCCTGTGCAGACCATCTTAAAGCCCAAGCCCTGTACTCAGTCTATTACAGATTGCTGTGTAATGATCTATTTCTAGCCTGCAAGGCAACCTCATATCCCACACTAATTGGGTTTGTTGCACCTTCACAAAACAAACAGCATCAGAAACAATTGTTATAAGAACCTAAATCTCATTTGTGACATAAACAGTAAATGCTAGAGGGACAAGCATGTTTCTGAAAGATTACCACTTCTCCATAACAGGCTTCCCATCAATTTGAAGCAAAGCTCATCCCAAACCCTATTCAAACATAAGTAGGACCAGTGGATGGAGGATCACAAATTTTCCCCTAGTTTGGCATCTATGTCCCTAATGAACAGGGGCAGCCTCTGAAAACTTGATGTATACAAACCTGTGTCTAAAAACAAGTAAAGGAAGCTCCCAACCACGGCTGTACAGCACATAAAACAGTTTAATAAAATAACAATCAGGTACCACATCAGCACTTTCGTGGCCCAAGCCACTTCATCAGACAACACAAAAGCACTGCTCTACAGGATTTATACTCAATGCTACAATCAATTATACAATTAATTAAGCAAATCATCCTCCTTTGAACAGATTTAAAGCCACAGAGTAATAAATAAGAACATGACACGGTCTGGAGGCTCCTTTACTTGCTTTTTAACTTGGATTTGTTGTTGGAGGAACCATTTGCTAGCGCCATCTGCATTTTGACTGTTGGAATACTTGTTTGTTGCAAGTGGTGCATAGACATGGCTGAGGGTAATACACCTGCAATTGAACTAAACTATGTTCCTGAGACCAGAGATGGAAGGGGTTTTAAACAAACAAATCTTCAGAGTTTACTTGAAGTTAAGCACAATCCTGTGCTGGTGCTTGACCCTTGCTGCATGAGGTGCAGCAGGAAGAGAACAGTGAGTATAATGTGACTGCAATGAAACAAGATTTATTCAAGACAGATAATGACTTACGTAAATGTAAACGACTGTAGTCCCTGAGACTTTATTTTGAAGCCTGTTTGAATCTGCATATTATTCCCCGTGGTTTACGGGTTTTAAATATGCCAACATATGGTACTGTTTATGAGCACTTGTTGCTAAAATGGCAACAAATCAATTTAGATACTAGTCGCAGCTACATGCAACTTTTAATTGACTATTTTATGCCTGAAGAGGCCAGTTTGTCATCTAACATATGCAAGCTATAGATGGACTGATATGAAAAATATCCGCAGTCCACTGTGGATTTAAAGCTTGACTATATTCATAGGTTCATAGGTTCATAGGTAGGTACTAGGCTATTGGCCCTAGGGCCTATACAAGCCTAGCCAAAAAGGTACCCTGGCTTTCGCCACCCAAGAAAATTATTTTCCTGTGCCCCTGTCAAGCAGAACCACAGAAGTGATGAATTTCCTATTACCCATCCAATCATCAAGATTTTTCTTGAAGAGTGCTAACGAGGAGCTCTGTTTGACATAGATAGGTAGTCTGTTCCAGAGTATGGGAAGTCTCTGAGACAGGAATCTGTCCCTCCATCATGTTCTCCTTATATTATTGTTCCATTATAGAAATAGTTGCTGCCTATAAACAACAGCTTATGGGCTATAAAAAGAAAAAGATACAGAGAGATCTACAGTATTTCTCTAATGGGCGGGTTTTTGCCTGGCCAAGAGAACGTAACAACAAAAATATGAACATTCAAAAGGTTAACTCTTCTGGCTTACAAGCTGCAAGTCAACTTTCAGCAAACACGGGCAATCCCACAACTAATGAAGAGGTGGGGATCGCTGATGCAGCAGTTGAGGTACAAGCCACACGCCCTTCAGAATCTTTGGTGAGTACTGTTAATATAATCAGGGAAGAGGCCCTGAATCCATGAGCTGAAAAAGGAGCTCATAGTAAACATGGCAACCAAGATATGCATCTACAAGGGGAGAGTAGTGGTTTATTGTCTATTGCTTCCACCAGCATGAGCTTGACTACACCTTACCCCATTCGCTCTACACATTTTCGGGACCGATCTCAGAAAAGGGATCAGATGAAATGGAAAGCTTCTGTAGAGGAAGAACAGCCTTTTACAATTAAGAAAATGTGGCAGCATGTCAGCGGACGTTAGTATGGAACATTCCTTATTGAATATTAACAGAAGATGAATCGAATGTGTTAAATAAAGGTATGTAAAATGACTGTGACTGATAATGTTTTAGAACTTAAAACATTTACACTTAATTTAATGCTGAAAGTACAGTTTAATGATACAGGTGGGAATGATGTACATAGAACTATTTTTAGAAGACTGAGTAGTTATATTCCAATGAATAATGCAGCTATTGAAACATTTGAAAGAGCATGCATAAAAGAAATTTATAGTTTGTATGATGAAGGTACTTCTAGGAAATGTTTCAAGAATTTGAGTAAAGAAGAAAGGGCAGCTTTAGATTTTCTGTGTCATGACCATTCTATTTCTGAAACAAAAAAATTCCAGATCACCACCACAGCTTAAAACAAGTTTAATTAGACAAGAGCTTTCACGTAGAACAAGCTATGCTTTTTCAAGTCTTCAATAAAGTTAACAGAATGCCTAAATATTTTATAGTCAAAATACCTTCATTTAATATCAATTAACACATCATTAAAATCAATTAAACAATTGAAATACATCATTTAAACTAGTCATCCAATATTACATCTATTTAAAAGAACGAGCTTCCAGCTCGGGTTTAATACAAACATAGTTATTTAATCCAGGGCGTATATGCGCTTGTAACTTTAATATCCACTTTAAATCAACTCGTTCTATTTGATTGTTGAGATTACCCCGTCTCTTGTTACTGACAATTTGTATAACTCTAAACCTGAACTTGTGCAAAGGAAATTCCATAATGTGCTTTGCTAGAGCATTCAACTTATTCTTATTTTTTACATCATACATATGCTGATATATTCTATCTCTAAGTCGTTTCTGTGTTTTGCCTATATAAAAATTTGCATTCTGTGCACTCTGCCATATACACTAAATTAGTTGTTTTGCAAGTAGCATAAAAGCTAGGTTGAAAAATAAAGGGTAGAACTAGATGTTTAAATTCCTGTGTAGTGGAAACATATTGACACATTTTACATTTACTACAAGGGTACGTTCCAAACTTAAGCAAGAGCAGAGTGTTCTTTTGCCGATCATTACAAAGTAGCTGCTTTAAGTTACTTTTGTTGTTAAAAGCAAAACTAGGCACTTTTCCTACAACATTTTCTGTCTCCTTTTCAGTTGTCAAAAATCCAGTTGTTCTTAATTATATCACAGACGTTGCTGGTATCACTGGCATACTTGGTAAAAAAATGTACTTTATTACTTTGCTTGATGTTTCTTTTTGTAGTTAAATTCTGCAAAGATGCTACATCTACAGAATTAGCTACACTGCTATCTGCAAAAGTTTTATTTTTAATAGCTTGAAAAACAGTTCTATTGTACCCCCTTTCCAAAAATAACTGCTCTAAATAATCAACTTCCTTCTCCTTATTAACTTGTATATTACATATATTACTAGCCCTAGTCAACTGCCCTTTTATAATGTTGGGAAATATATGCTTAGTGTGCATACTATTGCGAACCAAAAGACTGTTTTTCCAACAGGCTTTTCTAAAAAGCCTGGTATTAATATTACACAAACTGTCTCTATATATAGAGACATCCAAAAAATCTATATTTTCAATGGAGAAGGATGTTGTAAATCTCAGGAAGTCAGTTGTAGATTCTAAATACTTAAAGTCAAATAGCAAAGGTAGCTCACCGTGCAAAAACATAAAGGTGTCATCTACAAAGCATGTATACAGTTTAACATGCTTATTGTACACACTACTATGTAAATGCTCTTTCTCCCAACGCTGAACTATCAAATTCGAATATGAATTTACACAGGGGGTGCCCATGGCAACCCCCCATTTCTGTAAATATATGTTATTACCATATGCAAAAATGTTATTAGACAATATTAAATCTAATAATGTGCATAGAAAAATGATTTCATTGGTATTGCTAGTACTCATTGCTCTCAACTCACTCCTTACTGCCTCTATACCATACTCATTGGGTATACAAGTAAACAGGCTTTGTACATCAAGGGTAACCATATAACAATTACTTAGTTCTGATGTCTCACTGAGTTCCCTTAAATCTTTCAAAAACTGGGTTGTATCTCGTAAAATAGTAGGAAGCTGTCTAACTAAAGGTCCTAACTTACTCTCTACATAGATTGAGAGGGATTCTGTGGCCCAGCCACATCCATCTACAATTGGTCTTAAAGGTGGTTTATTTAAAGATTTATGTATTTTGGGTAGCCCTTTGATGTAAGGTATCCTTGGATGATCAACTGTAAAAAACCTTTATAACTGCTCATCTATTTGTCTGCACATTAACAAGTCATATAAACATTCCTTAATGTTTTTAACAATTTCAAATGCTGGACATGTGTTATCGGAATGTAAGTGTGTGCCACACTTAACATTTCCTGCATAGATTGAATATAATCATCTTTATTCAAGATAACAACACCCCCCTCCCTTGTCTGCAGGTCTTATACTTAGGGCTTGATTGTTTTGTTAACAATCATAGGGCAAATCTCTCATATGTTGTGAGGTTATGAAAAGAATCTCTACCATTTACATAAAAACTATTATAAATTTCATTCTCAAAAGCTCTGTTAAAAGATTCTATATGATTAGGCATGACAGGTACAAAAGAGCTCTCTTTAAAGAACCCTATATTATTTTGTCTATCATCACTTTTAAAACATAATTTAAGAGCCACATTGTGGCCAAACACTCTTATGTCAGTCAGCAATTCACTTACTTCAGTACATGCAGAAGGGATAAAAGTTATACCCTTGTTGAACACAGCTTTTTCAGCTTCTGTTAGACTATAGTCTGATAAATTAACCACAAGTTCATTCACTGTCTCTGTCTCCCGTTTGGAGTTATTCTCTCCCCTGAAAACTTCCTTTTCCCTCTTCCTCGACTCATTGAGCGCTGTTGTTGCCTCTGTGTATTCTATTTTACCAGCAACAGTAAAAAAAGATCCAGAGTTAGTGGAATAAATTGTTTGGGCCTTGCGCCCTGCAAAACCTGATTGTTAGCTTGCTGGTTAGGCAAGGAAGTTAGATTAATATCAGAAACTACTTGAGACCCATTACTTTGTTGAGAAATGATATTCTGACACTCCTCTTGTGTCTTGGTAAATAAGACTGGTGAAGGCATAATCGTTTTACTGTATAAAGATACTCCTACATCTTGCTCTCTAGTATCTATATGAGTGTCAGAACCAACAGAATTGAGGGTTTGCCACGGCCATGTAAATACACGTCTAAGGCTACAGTCCGTAAAGTCTCTTTGTAGCTTGCGTTGTTTTGTCTACCTCAACCTGTTCTCATACAGTGACACATTAACAAACATATTGTTTAAAGCACTGGTGTAAATTTGCCCTTCATACTGTTCAACAATGTCACAATATTTTTGTTGTATACTGGTACTCAAACTCAATTCAACAGGTTCAAAATAATCTATAATCAACTGCATGTATTTTTGACTTAGTTCCAAGTATAGTTGCTGCCATTGTTTCAACAAATCAGGGTGGGTTTCACCGTATGTAGACATGCATAAAACCCTCATACCCCTTGGAACCACGTTAAAGTGGAGGCATGCCTTCAAATGTTGTCTCTACCAGCTAAGGCACTTTATTTATTTATTTATTTAAATAAGTGTCATTTAAATTATATTTAAAAATGTCATTTTTCAAATCCTTTACCTTCTGCATGAATAACTGGTATCCATCTGTTTTACTTTGCACACAAGCCCCAGGATTCCCTTCAAAACTCATGGCTAAAAGTGGATTATCTCCTCTAGTTAGGATACTCTCCCATTTCAATTGCAGTTCATTCACCCTTGGAACATAATCCAATTCTATGGATGTATTATCAGCTATGTGGCTTGACTGGTATACCACAAGCCAAAAAGCACAAACACAAAATACCAGTATAAGCCCAAGGATCATGCACGAACCAGAAATAATGAAGCAAATAAATTCCAGATGACCACCACACCTTAAAACAAGTTTAATTAGACAAGCCCTTTCACGTTGAACAAGCTACGCTTTCTCAAGTCTTCAATAAAGCTAACAGAATGCCTAAACATTTTATAGTCAAAATACCTTCAGTTAATATCAATTAACACATCATTAAAATCAATTAAAAAACTGAAATACATCCATTAAACTATTCATCCAATATTACATCTATTTAAAAGAATGAGCTTCCAGCTCGGGTTTAATACAAACATAGTTATTTAATCCAGGGTGTTTATGCGCTTGTAAATTTAATATCCACTTTAACTCAACTCGTTCTATTTGCTTGTTCAGATTACCCCCTCTCTTGTCACTGGCAACAATTTGTATAACTCTAAACCTGAACTTGTGCAAAGGAAATTCCATAATGTGCTTTGCTAGAGCATTCAACTTATTCTTACTTTTTACATCATACATATGCTGATATATTCTATCTCTAAAGTCGTTTCTATGTTTTGTCTATATAAAGATGTGCATTCTGTGCACTCTGCCATATACACTAAATTAGTTGTTTTGCAAGTAGCATAATATCTAGGTTGAAAAATAAACTGTAGAACTGGATGTTTAAATTCCTGTGTAGTGGAAATGGGTTACCTTAAGTACGTCGACAGCCCACTACATCGAATTCCACTTTGCAGACACGGCAGAACATCGACAAATGAAGAGCCGAAGTTTCCCACACAGTAAGTTACCGTTTAGCCATCCAGAACTAAAAAAACTGCCATTAAACCGATTACACAAATGTGGGGGGGGCTTCACCCCCCACACCTCCCTAACTTAATATTCCAACTCCGAGAACGCACTACCACGGAGGTACTGGGAAAGTTCAGGTGGATGGCCAAATGGTAACTTACCGTGCGGGAAACTTCGGCTCTTCATTTGTCGATGTTCTGCCATGTCGGCGAAGTGGAATTCGATGTAGTGGGCTTTTGACATACTAAGGGTAACCCAGTGGAAACATATTGACACATTTTACATTTACTACAAGGGTACATTCCAAACTTATGCAAGAGCACAGTGTTCTTTTGCCGATCATTACAAAGTAGCTGTTTCAAGTTACTCTTGTTCTTAAAAGCAAAACTAGGCACTTTTTCTACAACATTTTCTGTCTCCTTATCAGATGTCAAAAAATGCCAGTTGTTCTTAATTATATCACAGACTTTGCTGGCAGGTTTTCTGTGTCATGACCATTCTATTTCTGTGAGACCAGAGGATAAGGGAGGGCCACTGGTGGTAATGGATTATACTTTTTTATAAAGAAGTCATGCCGAATGACCCTGTATTTTATCAGAAAGTTGATTTTCAACCGATACATAAAAGCAGTATGTTGATTTACATTGCTTTGTTTGAATGCCTGCAGTGACATTATATTAGTTTGGAATTGTTTAAATATTTTATTGTGGAAAAACCGGTTACACCCATCATACAGGGACTTCCCAAAATTATTAAGCACCCGGTGCTACCCCCTATGAAGCCGATTGTATCAGGGAGGGGTTGGTGTACGGAACCCCTATCTACTTGTGTTGAATAGCATCTTAAACCTATATTAAGGAAAAATGCTAATATATTGGTTGATACAAAACAGTTTTTAAAGGATTTATATGCTCATATTAGAGCTTCAACATTAGATGGGAGGTGGCTTATGGTCACCATGGATGTGCAATCCCTATTCACGGTCATCCCTAATAGGAAAGGCATAGAGTTTTTTAGACAATATTTGGAGGAGGATGGTACATGTAATGTACATATTACTGATTTGCTCTCACTGCTGATGGAGTTAATCCTAGAGAATAATATCTTTATGTTTGAGGATGTACTGAATAGACAGATGGATGGCGTTGCCATGGGCACTTCGTGTGCCAGTGGCTATGCCAACATTGTTACAGCTATGTGGGAGAAGGAACCTCTATAGAATGAGATGCAGGGATCATTGAGATTCTATAGGAGGTTTATGGATGATCTTTTTATGTTATGGGAAGATGATGAATGTTCATTTGCGCCTTTCTTTCGAACTTTAAATAATAGCACAAGCTTTCTTAGATTCTCCATGAAGAGCTCATTTGTTACTATAGATTTTTTGGATGTTAAAATAATCCAGAAGGATGGAGGACATTTTGAAACAGAAATCTATAGAAAAGAATGCTATAGAAATAGCTACCTTCACAGACAGAGTATGCATCCTCAGCATATTTTTAAGAATATGGTGAAAGGACAGGGACATAGGACATCAAGACTGACAACCAACCATGCGAAATTTAAAGTAGAACTTAATAATATGAAGGATAGGTTCCTACAGAGAGGGTATAATGAGGGTGAGATTCATAAGGCCCTTGTTGGCTTGCCAGAGATGAGGGAAAAAGAAGGGAGACCTTATTTTTCCGAGGGTTTTACTCTATCAGTACCTGGGAATAATGTCTGGAAATTAATGAGAATACCCGTAACGTATCAGTACCTGGGAATAATGTCTGGAAACTAATGAGAATACCCGTAATGTATCAGTACCCGGGAATAATGTCTGGAAACTAATGAGAATACCCGTAATGTATCAGTACCCGGGAATAATGTCTGGAAACTAATGAGAATACCCGTAATGTATCAGTACCCGGGAATAATGTCTGGAAACTAATGAGAATACCTGTAATGTACCAGTACCCGGGAATAATGTCTGGAAACTAATGAGAATACCCGTAATGTATCAGTACCCAGGAATAATGTCTGGAAACTAATGAGAATACCCATAATGTATCAGTACCCAGGAATAATGTCTGGAAACTAATGAGAATACCCGTAATGTATCAGTACCCGGGAATAATGTCTGGAAACTAATGAGAATACCCGTAATGTATCAGTACCCGGGAATAATGTCTGGAAACTAATGAGAATACCCGTAACGTATCAGTACCTGGGAATAATGTCTGGAAACTAATGAGAATACCCGTAACATATCAGTACCCGGGAATAATGTCTGGAAACTAATGAGAATACCCATAACGTATCAGTACCCGGGAATAATGTCTGGAAACTAATGAGAATACCCGTAATGTATCAGTACCCGGGAATAATGTCTGGAAACTAATGAGAATACCCGTAACGTATCAGTACCCGGGAATAATGTCTGGAAACTAATGAGAATACCCGTAACATATTAGTACCCGGGAATAATGTCTGGAAACTAATGAGAATACCCGTAACGTATCAGTACCCGGGAATAATGTCTGGAAACTAATGAGAATACCCGTAACGTATCAGTACCTGGGAATAATGTCTGGAAACTAATGAGAATACCCATAATGTATTCCAGTAATGTTAGTTTACTGCAAGATGTATATTGTAGGAACTGGAATATACTTTGGGCAGATGATCATGTTAGACAGCTAGTAGGTGATGATCCGAAATATGCTTTTAAGAACAAGAAATCTTTGAAAAGACTACTGTGTGACTCTGAATGATGTCAGGGAACACAGAAGTTGCAGTGAATGATAAATATGGCATGGTTCCATGTGGAAAATGTAACTTCTGCATGTATATAGATACCAAGGGGGAATTTGTTCATCCAGACACAGGAAGAGTTTTTACATTTAGATTGGCTGCCAACTGTAATAGTATGAACATTGTCTATTTAGCTCATTGCTCAGTTTGTACTTCATTTTATGTGGCTATGACAACACGGAAATTGAGAGATCGTATGAGGGAACACTTGTATGATATTGCCAGAGGGGCAGATACCAATGCCCTAGTGAGATGTGTTAGGGAAGTTGGGGATACACACACATTTAAATGTTAATAATAGATAGGGTGCACATTAATAGCAGAGGGTGAGTTGTTAAAATTAAAATAGAAACTAAGGAACTGGAATGGATCATAAGGCTACAGGCTAATATGGGAAAAGGCCTGAATGGCAAAATTAATATTAGATCAATACTGATGAATAGGGACTTACAGAAGTAATTATGTTGAGTATTATTGAGTTTGGACCTATACCTGACTACAGTATAGAAACTTGGAAGTATTCTGTGTAGGTTACTAATTTAGACATTTTTAATGTGACCCCCTGCTTTGCTAGACTATTGATTGTAAATAATTTATAATTAAATTTCATGTTCAGTAGGACATTTGGGTGTATGTATTTATATATCTTTTGTATATTTATATGTAGGAATATGTATTCTAGATAGATATTATTATTTGCATGTTTTTATATGTCTTTATATGTTTTATATATGTATTTAAGATAGCATTATTTATTTTTATTTTTATATGTTCTATGAATATGAATTTATATGGAGCGTATGTGTATGTTAACATCATGGGTATATTTTTTATGGGGCATGTAGGAATGTTTTTATAGGGTAGTGTGTAGGTATGAAAAGACTGATTTGCCTTTCATATCATGTTCTTATTTATTACTGTGTAGCTTTAAATCTGTTCGGAGGATGATTTGCATAATTAATTGTATAAATGATTGTAGCATTGAGTATAAATCCTGTAGAGCAGTGCTTTTGTGTTGTCTAATGAAGTGGCTTGGGCCACAAAAGCGCTCATGTGGTACCTGGTTATTATTTTATTAAACTGTTTTATGTGCTGTACAGCCATGGTCTGGAGCCTTCTTTACTTGCTTTTTAACTTGGATTAGTTGTTGGAGGAACCGTTTGCTAGCATCATCTGCCTTTTGACTGTTGGCATACAAACCTATATTGTAATTGTAAAATTCCTTGGAGTATTGACATATCAGCAATATTTTGTGAAATTGGGGGTAAGTTTGTCTAGGCTTAAAACTGATCTTGGGCCAATAGCCTAGTACCTACCTTCTTTCCTTTCTGTACTTCTTGCATCCCTTCTGAGATGATAATAATAATAATTTACTTCAGTTCTTATCCCCCAGACATATGCATGAACTATTGCTTGACTTGCTTTCAAGCTCCCACAGTGCATTACTTCCCTCATTATCCTAGCATCTTGTGTAATCTAGCCTGTTACTTTCTTCAAGTTAAAATTTAAATTCTCAAACAGTGCTGAACTCATATTTAGAACTAACGTTTTAGCTGTACAAACAATTTCTATCACCATATATGCATGTACAACAATTAATCTTGACACTTTAGTTGTTTTTCTTTTGACAATCAAACCAAATGTGTCCTTTTCCCTCACATTTTCGAAACATCAATTTTCAGTCTTTGAAAGGAGGTATGTAGTCCTCGTATTGATTATATCTCTTTTTGACAGTTTTATTAGATGCTCACCACTATCAAAAAGTGTGTTAGGCTGTCCCCAATAGCTTAAATTTCCATTTGTTCAATTTAACATTATTAGACTAGGTATATAGGTTTATAGGTGTCTACTAGGCTAACAACCACAAGGAACTTTTTAAGCCTAGGCATGCATCCCAAATCTCTGATGAATTCTGATACCCTTGATAAGTGAAAGCATGGGCCTGGGAGATGATCCATTTAAAGGTTACCTGTTTGCATTAGAGACATAGGTGCCAAACCAGGGATGAATTTTCATTTTCCCAACATATTGTCCAAGTTGCACTTGAATTGGATTAGGGAGGAACTCTGCTTCACATGGATGCGGAGCCTATTCCATAGATGGGGTAGTCTCTGGGATACATACCTATCTCTCCAGCAGATCCTATTTATACCACAGGCAAGTTTTAAGTTTTTAGAATGAGTACTGTTTGTTTTGTGACTATGCAGGAGGTCCATCACAGTAGGGTCTGGCAATGCCCTGTATGTCAGGCATAGATCTCCCCTCAAAAGCCTGTAGGAGACAGAATTCAGGGATAGGACCTTGAGGTGTTCTGTATAGGACATATTACTTATGTCCTGTATTCTTTTAATGAGGAACCTCTGTGGATGTTCCAGTTGTTGGATATGCCTGATTAGGTACATAATAAAGGGGGGCATTGCACTCAATGACATGTCTGCTGAATGACAAATACAGTGGAACAATGTCTTCCTTGGTCTTAGATGCCATACCTTTGTTTATAAGTTGTGCAACATAGAACAATTTCCTTACCACTGTAGACACGTGATGGTCAAAGGCTAGATTTCTATCTATGTGTGTCCCTAAATCCCTGACTGCTGGGTCAACTCTAAGGGGTGTATTGTCAATATGATAGTTACCAGGGATTGGTGACTTCCCAAAGGATACTATTATGCATTTCTTGGCATTTAGTTTTAGTCCATGACTCTGACACCAGTTGTTTTAGCTGTGTCAGCCCCTCCTGGAGAACATTTGTGTCAGTGTGAGATTCAATGACAGCTTCTAATTTGAAATCATCTGCAAATTTAGTCAGCCAGAGACCACTGACATTGGCCTTAACTTCTGAGAAGTAAATGCCAAAAAGGAGCGGTCCAAGGACTGATCCTTGAGGGACTCCACTTGTAACTGGCATCTTTGTAGAGGTAGACTCCCCAATTCTAACTTCCTGGGTCCTGTCTGTGAGCCACTTAGCTATCCACCGGGTGGCATACAGGTTTGCACATAACCTCCTGAGTTGGTCAACAATGCCCGAGTGGGTTATTGTGTCAAATGTCTTGGCAGGTCGAGGTAGGCAGTGTGAACAATTTTGCCGCATCCATTGCTTTGGTGGCCTTCTCAAAGAAGTCCACTAGGATGAGTAGGCACGATCTGCCCATTATAAAACCAAACTGGGTTAGTTCCCGTGTCTGGAGGTTTACTATATCTCTATTGATCATCAAGATAATTCTTTCCATGGCTTTACATATAAGAATAGTGAGACTCATGGGTCTATAGTTTCTAGGGTCTGTAGACGGCCCACCTTTGTGCAGAGGGATGACTGTTGCCTTTCTCCATTCATGAGGCATGAAGCCTGTTTGGAGGCTACAGTTAAATAGTAATCCAAGAAGCCCTGATAGGTCATGTTTCATGCTGTTTAGAAGGCATCCTGGGATATTGTTTGGGCCCACTGTTTCAGTGCTCTTGGTCTTAGTGAGAGAATTAAAGACCTTTTCCCTAGTGATAGTAGGGGGAGTTATATTTGATGATATTTCCTAAGAGAATTTAGGGGCAGCCTCTGAAAACTTGATGTTATATATTAGTATTCATTACACACATATATACTGACATTTCTCAGGTCCGGATCCATGTGCTTTCTTTCATTGTATAGTCTTTTTATCTCGTAAATGTGTTGGCAGTACTACTCAAGAAAAACATTTTATTCTCTTCTTCTTCATCTTCTGTAGTCCTAAATTGTAATATGAAGTTTTATTTCAAATGCGTGTTCACGTTATGAAAAATAAATTCATTCCATTAAAAACAAAACATTTTATTTTCTGTTTCATTCATAGAAAGTCTCAAAAAGTATATTGACAAAAGTTTCATTCCATAAATGAATTAAAACCCAATGTTCTCAATTTTAAACCCTAAAGTCAAAACCACAGTTTCCACAATTATCTGTTAATTACACTACACATTCTACTTTTTATTCTTATTAACTTTTTTCTTATTAATGGTTATCTTTTGGTTGACATGTGTTCTCTACTTCTCTATTTTCCCAGGCAGTCCTCATGTTGCTGCTGCTGCATATAATGGAGTAGTTCTACCAGTAGCACAGTCCTTTCTTTTCTTAAGAACTTTTCTTAAATCCTTCAGCAAAGACAGCTGATCTTCATTACATGCAGCCCTCTCAGAGAACACTCTCTCAAAATCAGCTGCTACACTAACGCAGTTCACCTCCATGTTTTTCCATATGTAAATTGTCAAAAAATGTCCAGTAACTCCTCTGAAGATAATGCAAAATACACCTTATCTTATTGATCATTCCTGACAAAACTGCAGTTTCCAAGTCTCCAAATATTATTTCATTTACTCATAGCCCCTCAGATAATTGCACAGACGACTCTTGCGGATGTGTAATTCTCATCTCCTGATCACAGCTATTCATCCTCCATGCTCCCCAAGCTGTGGCAGCAGCCCTCTGGTGCCATCTAATGGTCAAAAAAAGAGAAGGGGAAGTTCCCTGCTGCACGGGCCAAATTTCACTTTTTAACCATGTATCCCATCTTATGCCTCTCCTAAAAAGAGGCAATTGGCCTACTGGAACTAATCCAGTCAACTAAGAATAAATAAAAATAAATAGTAAACGCATTTTCAGAGAGTCAGATAGTTATATATGCATTAGTTATAAGTAAGCTTAAAGAACATTTTGTGCCAAAAAAGTTGCTCATGAAAAGACATTCATGACAGGGTATGCTTTCTCAGATGTTTTCAAGCCAAAGAAGAGCCTGTTGAAGCTTTTCTTGGGAAAGTAAATGAATTGTCTGAAATTGTGGGGCTGACCAGACAAAAGAAAACAAATTAGAGACAGAACAGTGACCGGACTGGATGATACTTGAAGTTTCTTAGACATTAAAAGTGGAATTACAAAAAGAGTTAACAGTATAAAATTAGAACAGATGGTGAAGGAAGTGAAAGAGAACAGGGAATGGATGATGTATATTATACATTTTACAAAACAAATGGGAAGGAAAAATGTTCATTAGAAGGGATAAAGCTTGGAAAACCTGGCAGAAAAATAAAAATCCTAATGACCTCATTCAATATAAACAATTATGCAACCAGAAAAAATGATTAGTGATTAAAAATAAAAAAGAACACTTCCTAAGCCTTCAAGACCAACACAAACTAAACCCAAAGAAATTTTGGAGAACAACCAATTCCCTGCTTCATCCAGATAAAAATAACAATCCTTGCCCTAATCCAGATAAAACTCCCACTGAGATAGCCTCGCTTTTCAATTCATATTTTATCGACACCATAGGTAAACTCACCACTACATTCCCACCTATAGACCCCTGTCCACATGGACCTCCCATTTCACACTCCTTCACTCCTTGTCTATTCTCATTCTCACCTATACCAACTTCCACTATAAAAAAATTACTTCATAAACTCAAATCTTGTACTAATGCACCAGCCAATTTGCCTGCTAAATTTCTGCAACTATCTGCAAACTCCATTACCTATCCTATCAGCATACTCCTCAATAGATCTATTCAGGAGTCCAGTATACCAAACATATGGAAGAAAGCATTTGTTCTTCCACTCCATGAAGGTGGCAACAACTCTGAAATCTCTAATTTCCAACCCATCGCTATCCTCTATCCCATCTCTAAAATATTAGCAAAATGTATTCACAATCAACTTCTTAACTATCTTGTCCATAACCAGATACTTTCCCTCACACAGTACGGCTTCAGGCCAGGTCATAGTACCATCCTTTATGGACACAGTAAACAGGGCTCGCAATGTCAGTTACATAGTCTCTTCAATGTTCCTAGATCTCTCTAAGGCCTTTGACATGGTTTCACATCCCCTTCAGCTCACAAAACTCACCAAATTAGGTCTCTCACCATATACATTAAACTGGTTCTCAGACCATCTCACCAATAGGCAACAATACACCAAATGCAACACTCCTTTTTACCTTTTCTCTACACAACCACAGGTGTACCTCAAGGATCTATAATAGGTCTCCTCCTTTTCAGTATATTCATTAACAACTTCCACACCACTCTTACCCATGCCACAGTTATCCAATATGCAGATGATTCTATAATCATCTGTACTGCCAAATCTATATCTGAGTTACATCTTACCCAAAATGATTTCACTTCAACTGAAACTTGAATATCAAACAACCATCTTGCTCTAAATCCCAATAAAACCAAACTTCTAATATCCCCCCGCCAAAAAAACTACCAACTCTGAACAAGAATGATTTTTCTGTCCAATCCCATAATAATACTCTCATTAACGTTAGTCCAAGTACCAAACTGCTAGGAGTTATTATTGATGAAAATCTAACATTCGACCTCCACATCCATAGCAACATTAAAAAAAACACATAAAAAATTAGGTACCCTCTGTAGACACAAATACTACCTTAATATCACTGCTAAAAAGCTCTACCATCATGCTTCCTGCTACCATCTCTATTATATGGTGCCCCAATCCTCATCAATATCCAGTCCTCCCTGAAAACCAAACTGGACTCATGTTACAACAAGACTGCCAAATCTGTAACAAATTCAGAAAACTCAGCACGCCACTGCTTATCTCTGCAACAGCTAAAGTGGCTTGAACTCCCACACTGCCTCACTTATTCACAGTTAACCGCTGCACATAAACTCATATACAAACCTTCAACTTGCCCCTCCCTCTCCTCCTCCTTATTGACTACATACCACCCTAACAGGCCACTAAGATCCAAAAACACAATGATGCTGAAAGTTGAAAAACCTAACCTTGCAGCTGGTCAAATACTGTACCCTTTTACTGTCTCAAAACTATGGAATGCCCTCCCACCTTCTAATAGAACAATCCGTAATCCTGCTCTCTTTAAGAAGTCTCTCAGATCACACCTCTCTTCTCTCTGGCAATGTACTTGTGCCAAATCAGTACCTCCTAACACCTGATCCACTACTATATCCCTCTACAATATCACTTCTTAGGAGCTCTCTCTGACTTGTTGAATTCAACTGATTGTGCCTACAAAACTCCAACAAGTAGCAATCAAAACTGCTACCCTCCCTGACTAACTCCATCCTCAATGATCAAACTGTACACAATGTTGATGTGTAATGTTTGTGAATAACTTGTACCATTGTGTTTAATATTTATTTCCATACATTAAGACTGTATATACACTGCATATTGTGCTTTTTCTTGTATGTACTATTAATGTCATGTGGAGCGTTTCTCCCCGGGCCTCTACTGAAAATGGGGTCACCTAGGCCCAGCAAACTTTCCCGGTTAACAAATGCAATCAATCAATAAATAAATAAATTATTGAAAAAGGAAATCATTTATGAAGATATTTGTACTTTGGTTAATAATTTTATTTGAAAAAAAGATTAAGAAAAAGAATTGCAGGGCAGTTAAATTATGCATTGTATATTATAAGTGTTTAATGAAAATTTTGTGGAAAAGGTTTGATAATCTTGTTGTATCTTTCGGCTTTTCCCGGTTAGGGGTTGCCACAGCGGAACTTCGGTCCACTAATGATTGGCAGTAGATTTTTACATACCGAGATGCCAGCCCTGATGCACAACCTTCAACGAAGGTACGCCCATTCACGCATGTCTCCACATAGAAGATGCTCTAGCTGAGAATCGAACAGGACAACGTCTTATTGTGAGGCGACAACGCTACTGCAGCACCACCACCTCAGCATGTTTGATAATATAATACAGAAATAATGAGTTAAGGTATTTGTGGGTTTAAAGGCAGGCAGGCAAAGGATATGTTCATAATCATAATGGAAATTGTGTGCATATATATATATATATATATATATATATATATATATATATATATACAACAAAAAGAAGGAAGAACTATTTCTTGTCATGTTGTAGCGCCTTTAATAATGTATGTTCACATACAAAAATGGGAAAAAGGGGTTGCGGATGAATGGATGGATGAATTACTGAAATAAAATTTCAATTAATAAAGCAAAAAATGAAACTTAAAGCACAGCTAGAAAAGCTGTGATTATAACTAAGTTAGGAAAAGTGTAAACAGGTGAGTTAAAAATGGAAAGGTAGAATGTCAAGAAAAGCATATTTTTCATAAGAAGAACTGACCATTTTGAGTGTGCATTTCATTAAAAAGGAAGAAATGAAGAAGCAATGGAAATGTATTTTATTTTTTTTTATTGTAACTAACTATTCATTGAATTGAAACAGCCACGTAATACACAACATAAAAAACATCAAAAGAGATTCTTAAAACAAAATGGTACAAAAAGTCATAAAAATTTAAAATTGAAAAATGAAACAATGCAAAACAATATTATCCACAATTATGGAAATCCAGAGCAAGCTGCTGTTCGAAGGTGGAGATGGAAGCCAAAGTCACTACAGGCATCAATCATCACAGCCATCAATATTATACAACTTTTATTGAGCGCTTTTGTCTCAGTATAATGGACTTCATCAGAATTTGTTAAAATGCAGGTTGACAAACCTATGTACACACTCCTGCAACTCCATTGGTTAACAATAACCTACCAAAACCCACCCCATAATATTTCATATTCCTACCAAAGAACTTAAAATATTAATAGGTAAAAACATATACAAAAACATATAATGTCTTTAAATTTAAATACAACATCTGCTCTGTCTTAAATACAATGTGCAGATTTAATGTTTAAAAAAGGACATAAAGAAATGTTATCTTTCAAGCCAGGAAATTCACTGGCATTAGTTCTAACCTACCATTTCATTAATTAATATTGGTACCTGTGGTGACTTTGGCTTCCATCTCCACCTTCGAACAGTTTCTTGGTTTATTTTGAAATACAGAACAAGCTAGATATCAATAAAGACAAAATTAGATTTCCCATTGAACCTCTAAATTATTATATAGGACCAGCCATTAATGAATGTTGACCAAAAAATGTTCTTAGATTTTTTTCTTGCCTTTCCCCTTCAATTGCCCAAGATGGCAGTGTAGATACTTATAACAGGAAAAACACCAATATGAAGGTAAACCAGGTCTGCAAAAACCACAGAACAAATCCAACAGATGTATATAGACACTGGAAATGCTCAGTGAAGTAGAAGCTTTTAATATTCCACAATGTTCACAAAGCTTTCAGGTATGGCCACCCTTCTTCAGTGTGATAACAAAAGACTACAGTGGGGATTTAATAAACTCCGTGTACGAATAGTGGGAAGCCTATATGGAGTGTACTATGGCTGTGTCTGTGGCTCCCCCTCAGCAGCGTGCCTTGCATATTACTGAAAGCCGTGTAACACGGTTCCAGAATCAGTGTAGGGGGTGTGTTACAGTGTTCGGAGATGAGAAACACATGCTCTGCACTATTAAACTGTTGGATGGCACTGAAATATAAAATTAAAATGTTATTTCCTGTTTTTTGTGTGTGTTTACGTGACACTTAGCAATTGACATGTGCCAGACATCTAAAAATAGAAAGAGGATACTTTTAATTTTACTGTAAAAGGTCACGTATAAGCATAGCTGAGCGTGTTTGTGTGGCGGGTCTATATTAGAACATCGAAGTTTCAGGTCTTCGAATGTTCTAATATCGACACCTAGTAACTGAAGACTGGTAAGACCTAAAATTTAGAACATCGAATTTTTTCCTAGGGAAACAATTCGCTCTTCCAAAACACATACACACAACACAAACACACCAAACACACAGCACTCCACACACATACACCTAAAATCTTACATCTAAACCTTCACTAAACTATACATACACCACTATCTACCCACTTACCTTAACCCAAACCCTAACCCTAAGGTCCGTCACTATCACACACACACCTCACCCGCACCCTAACTCACCTATCCCACCCTAACCCTCACGTCCAAACATTCGCACACTTACCTGACCCACACCCTAACCCTAACTCACCTATCCCACCCCAACCCTCACGTCCACACAATCGCACACTTACCTGAACCTGACTGTAACTTTTCACCGCAGAGCTGAAAATAGCGAAGCGACAATAACGGACAACCGAATTCTTTCCCTAGGAAAGAATTCGGTTATCTAAAAATTCGCTATTTTCAACTTTCGGTTACTAGGTGTCGATATTAGAACATTCGAAGACCTGACACTTCGATGTTCTAATATAGACCCTGTGTGGCACGGTGCAGTGCTCAGCAGTGCTTAAAGGTAACTGAGAGCTATATAGAAATGTATAGCTGTAGGTACCATATCCCTGGTAGCTGAATGGTTAGAGTTACGGCCTTGTGTGCAGTAGGTGCACAGTTTGAATACATAGACAGCCCATTCAGCTTTCACATGCAATAGCAAATTGTTATAACAATTTATTTTTTTTAATTATGCATATATTGAAATTTGTTAACCAGGTTAGTCCAGCTGAGCCAGAAGCCCATTTTCAGTGGAGACCCATGGAGAATAGCTCTACTTACACACAAGTGTCCAGTACATTAAAGTCACACTCTAAGATAACGTAATTACAATACAGAAGGTTAGGTGATATAAAGTATAATAGATACACATAATAATAAAGTATCATTAATGAACAAATAATTGAAATATATATATTTTTAATGTTTTTCATAAAATCTGGTTTGCCCTTAGCTAAGCTATGCTAAGTACTGCTAAGCCAAGCCAAGCAATGCTTAAGGGTTGGGAGGGTGGCCTAATGGTTAAGGTGTTTGCCTTACAAACACAAGGTGCACGGTTTGAGTCTCACAAGGGATAATTGGCTAAGCTTAAAATGTCTCGCAAGGGCAGTTAGCTTAGTACTAATCTATGAACCTATAAACAGGACTCGTTTTATCAGTACTTAGCAATGCACCGCTCTGCTTAGCTAGTTTGGGCACCTGCTAAGCAATGCCAGTTTAAGCACTGCTTGGCTGAGCTCAGCATGTTTGCGAGGTGCTAAGCTTTGCTTAGCATTTTTAAAAATGGTCTAATGGCAGTAAAGAGTGGGAAAACAGCCTTATTTAAGCTGAAGAGGTGGGAATACAGCTAGAACCTGTTGGAGTTTAACCCGTGCAGGAACTATGGCAGGAGTTGGAGAGGGTGCGTGCTTCCATGCATAGCGGTGAGGCATGTTGGAGTCCAGGATCATGGTTGGGTTTCTTGTGAAAGACCATGAAATTCCAGCTGCTGCAGGGCCAATACCAGGTGTCGGAATACAAATTAGAGGCCTGGGACCAGCTGGCACGTGACTTCACCAGTGCAACTGGTATCCCCCGCACAGGCGAGTAGGTGCATCACCACTATGATGACCTGTAGCATAGGAAGAGGGAACTCTTGGCCCAGTGGATCCAAGATGCTCGAGACGACAATGCCCTACAAGTTTGTAAGTATAGGAAGCATTGATTTACCAAAGTTTAGTATGAATATCTGATAGACAAGTATGAATAATGGTGTGTTTCTCTCCCCACAGCTTCAGAGGAGAGAGCTCGCAACCAGGAGGCCCATGTAGGGTGCCTGGCCAGGTTGCACTGAGAGTGTGGTGAGTACAGCTATATCCTGCAATATATACTAATATAATTAAAAAGAGTACAGTAGTAACTGCCAGTAGGTATATTCTGTTTTGAGCGTACTGCAATGAATGTGTTCATAGACCTGGACTGATATAAGTGAGTAATACCAGGTACATTTCAATATAGATGACAACAGGAAACCTGCAAATGTGAAGGAAAAAAAGTTACTACTGCATTACTAATGTTAAGGAATAACAATTGCATACTGTATTAATAATGTTCTGGTAATAAAGTACAACTGCATTCATAAAACTCACAAAATTCAGAGTTGAGCACTTTCTTTCCAATCTGGAACTTCATCAGAACTCAAAACACTAAAACACATAAAATGTTTAAAAAGCATTTTAAAAAAATCACATGTTTAAATCATCCAATGAAAATCACTTGAACTCTAATTGCTTTAATTTCAACACAGGGAGTATAGATAAACTATCATTTAGACCTGGATGTTACATGGCATTTAACACAATCTGCCATTTCAATTCAGCCATATTCAAATGCTCATCTACTACCCTCCCTTGAATGTCCCTAACCACCTTTTCCATGACCATGAACTTAAAAGTGTGTGAAAGGATTTTGTTTGCTGTGTCTACACAGAGTATTGGTTAGTTTACAGTTCTTAATATCTGCACAGTGCTCGTATATACGTTCACGTAACTTTATTTTGGTTTTTCCTGTGTAATAACTACTACATACCATGCAGTGGGCCAGGTAGATCACATTTTTGGTGTCACAACTGTGCCTCCCTTTCACCCTATACATCGCATTTCTTATTAAAAAATTATCATTAACCAAAATACAAGGACACAAAAATGTATCAATTTTTTGGACGTAATGCTTTCTAAGGACAGAATTGGTCACAAATTTGTGTCCAACATATATAGGAAGCCTACCTTCTCCAATACCTACTTGCACTTCACCAGCTGGCACCCACTGCACCAAAAAAAGCAGTGGTTAAAGACCAGCTGGTGAGTGTGGCACGTATGGTTTCCAATATGGAAAACTTTCTGGATGAATGTGAAAAAGTTTTAACAATGTTTAAAAACAGAGGTTATCCAGAGGGATTCTTGGAGGAAATAAAGGGGGAAGTTATTGAAAAAAGACAAAATGGAGTTGTTTTGCCCCTTTTGAGTTCATAGGGTGAAGTGTTTGGTACAAACAACACAGACAAAGGTTTTGGAAAAAACAGTTTTGTTTCCACTTATAACTTGGACAGCAGGACTATTAAGTACAGCATATAAAAAAACTGGTATATTTTTGCAACTGATTTAGATGTATACAGTAAGTTAACAGCACGGACAGGCAATAAACCATTATTTGTATTTAGAAAAGGGAAGTCGTTCAAACAGATCTTGGAAAGTGGTGATGCAGTTGAAAATTCCAGTAGAGTTACAGATAGAACTAAAAAATGTGGAAGTTGTAATCAGCGTCCTTGTATTTTGGTTAGTGATAATTTTTTAATAATAAATGTGATGTATAGGGTGAAAGGGGGGCACAGTTGTGACACCAAAAATGTGGTCTACCTGGCCCATTGCATGGTATGTAGTAGTTATTACATAGGAAAAAACAAAAGAAAGTTATGTGAACGTATATACGAGCACTGTGCAGATATTAAGAATTGTAAATTAACCAATGCTCTGTACAGACACATCAAACAAAATCCTTCACACACTTTTAAGTTCATGGTCGTGGAAAAGGTGGTTAGGGACATTCAAGGGAGGGTAGTAGATGAGCATTTGAATATGGCTAAATTGAAATGGCAGATTGTGTTAAATGCCATGCAACATCCAGGTCTAAACGATAGTTTATCTATACTCCCTGTGTTGAAATTAAAGCAATTAGAGTTCAAGTGATTTTTATTGGATGATTTAAACGTAATTTTTTTAAAATGCTTTTTAAACATTTTATGTGTTTTAGTCTTTTGAGTTCTGATGAAGTTCCAGATTGGAAAGAAAGTGCTCAACTCTGAATTTTGTGAGATTTACTGAATAAAATTACGTGCTTTTTTTAAGTTTTTTTGGTCCGTTGGTGTGTTGAAATTGGCACTGTTTCATCTGCTGCAACTTCAGTTTTGTGTATTTTCTCACAACTACATTCATAATGTGAAGGGAATAAATCAAATGCATTCATAATTTTCAGGAAATAAAATACAACTGCAGTCAGAATTGTTAAGGAAATAAAGTTAGTACTGCATACTTGGTGGAATAACAGCTGTCTTTCAATGCCTGCATTATTTAAAGTGTTCAACAATAAAGACTGTTAGACATATACAAATCACTGTTTCATGTCACCCCTAATAAAGGTCTGTTGTGCCAAATATTGTGTGTATTTTGGGCTGTTGGTCAAGAAATTGATTATTTCAACTGCTGTGAAGTAAACACAGGTAGAAAACCATGAAGTGACTGAAGACTGGCCGATAAAGAACTGTTTTACTAAAGTGTAGATGTGGAGCTGTAATTCAAGATATAATGCATTATGATATTTGATCTGAACCTAGAATAGTAATGTCTAAGGTATACACATTATAGTGTGTTTCTGTCAGGATTGTCTTATATTAACCTTTGCATTTCAGGTATATGCATTCCTGAATGTAGTTATACTGCTGTAGGCAAGTATGAAACTGTAATAGCTGTAGACTGCAAATATACCATTTGCAACTGCATATGGGTCAGGTAGGCAACCCAGCACCCCAATATGGTCTGTACACCTCACACATAATCCCATCCACTAGAGATTCATAGGTTCATAGGTTCATACTAGGCTATCTGCCCTAGGGCATTTATAAGCCTAGCCAGAGTGTGTTTGGCTTTCGCCACCCATTTTAAATTAATTTTGCTATGCCTTTTTTTGAGGTTAGTATACTGTGCCTCTGTCTAACAGTGACACAGAAGTGATAGCCGGGGTAAACCTATGATCTCCCATCCACTCATCAGGATTCCTCTTGAAGAGAGTCAATGTGGGACTCTGCCTAACCTGGACTGGGATTTTATTCCAGAGTGAAGGGAGCCTCTGGGTTATGAATCTGTCCCTCCAGCATGTCCTATTTATTTCAGTGCTGAGGTTCAAGTCTCTCGAGCATAGCTCGATGGGATTTGGATTTTCTGAGGTGCAGCATGTCCATTAATTCCGGGTTGGACATGGCTTTATACGTCAGGCACAGATCGCCTCTGAGCAGGCGGTATGCCACTGAGTAGAGCTGGAGTTTCTTTAACCGGGCAGCATATGGCATCTGTTTGAGCCCTTTGATCCTCTTGGTGAGGTACTTTTGGGGTCTTTCCAGTTGCTGCAGGTGTCTGGTAAGGTACATCCCAAAAGGGGCATTGTACTCAATTATGGGCCTGATGAGGGATGAGTAAAGAGGTACGATGACCTCCCTGATCTAGATGTGAATCCCTTCATGATTAGGTGGGCTATATAAAATGTTTTTCTAGCCACTTTGGCCACGTGGTTGTCAAATGAGAGATTGCTATCAACTTGGGTCCCCAGGTCCCTAATGACTTCTTCTGTACTTAATGGATTACCACCTATGTGGTAATTTGTGGGCACTTTGTTTTTGCCAAAGGGGATGACTATACACTTTTGGCGTTTAGCTTGAGGCCATGGCTCTGGCACCAGTTGTCTGTTTCTATGAGGCCCTTTTGGAGGATGCTTGTGTTGGCTGGAGAGTTGATTATGGCGCCCAGTTTGCAGTCATCTGCGAACTTGGTCAGCCACAGTCCTTCCGTATTGGCCTGTACCGAGAAATATATACCGAACAAGAGAGGTCCCAGGACTGAGCCTTGTGGGACGCCACTTGTAACTGGTTTGGAGTCTGACATGGCTCCAGTAATTCTAACCATGTGGGTTCTGTCCTTGAGCCAGTTTGCAACCCATCTAGTGACATAGGGGTTTATATTTAAGCTGGTGAGCTTATCTATAATGCCCGAGTGGGGTATTGTATCGAAGGCTTTTGCGAGGTCCAGGTAGGCTGTGTGGACCACCTTCCCCTCGTCAATGGCCTTGGTGACTGTTTCAAAGAAATTGACCAGGTTTAAGAGGCAGGATCTGCCCTTAACAAAGCCAAACTGGGTAGGATGCAGTGTCTGTAGGTCCCCAATATCGTTATTTATGAGGTCCATGATGATCCTTTCCATAGCTTTGCAGACCAAGCTAGTCAGGCTTATGGGGCGATAGTTTCCAGGATCCGTTGAGGCACCACCTTTGTGGAGAGGGACCACTGTTGCTGTACGCCACTTTTTGGGTACATATCCTGTAGTAAGGCTAAGATTGAACAGTAGTTTTATGTTTGGGTTTAGCTCTTCTTGGAGTTCATGTAGGACGCAGCCCGGGACACCATCTGGTCCCATTGATGCTGTGTTTTTTGCTTTGGAGAGGGCGGCTCTTACCTGAGCATCTGAGATGTCAGGGGGGCAGCACACTGTTGGGATAGATATTTGTCCTTTTGGTGGGGAGAGGGGGGAGAAGTTTGCACTGAACCTGTCAGCTAGGATGTTGGCAATGTCTGTGGGCTCGGTGTATTTTGTGTCATTTTGGACTAATTCTGAGCATATCTGGGAATTCCCACCCAGGTTCCTAACATAACTAAAGAAAGCCTTGTGATTATCCTTAGTGTCCTGTGCAATTTTTCTCTCGAAGCTGGCCTTAACGATTTTATGAGTGCCCGTAGTTTTTTGCTAATACTGATCAGAGATGCCTTCCCTTTTTGGGATTTTGCTCTATCATGTAGTAGCTTCCTCCTTCTATTGTATAGTTTGTTTATGGCTGGGGTCCACCAGACAGGACGTCTGCCTTTGGAGGATTGGGTCTTGGTTTTATTTGGGATTGCATGATCCATGCATTCCTGAAGGTGTTCATAGAATGCGTTTATAAAGGATTCTGCGGTCTGGGTCGTATTTTCCACAGGCCCGGGGGCTTTGAAGGATTTCGCCTCGGTTTTGAGGCGTGTGAAATTTGCTTTAGAGAAGTTTTTCACTGTGGTTTTCTGGGCAGGGGGTGGGGTCGGGATGTGAATATCCAGTGAGATTAGTTTATGGTCTGATCTTACCAGTGAGGGATACACTTCTGGTCTGGAGCATAGTGTCCCCATGTTGGTGATGATTAGGTCCAGTATGTTTTCCCCTGTTGTGGGAGTGGTAACAAGTTGTTCCATAGCATTTGAGTTTATAAATTCTAAGAACCTTTGGGCTAGGGTGTTGGAGCTAGAGTAATGCTCCCAGTCTATGTTTGGGTAGTTGAAGTCGCCCAATATAATGGTGTTTGGAGAGACCTTCATATTTTCCAGTATTCTCAGGAAGGCCAAGTGGGGTTCCTGTGTTTGGGAGTGTGGTCTGTAGCAGGCTATAAACTGGAAGGCAGTTTTACCCACAGTTAGTTGCACATGGATAGTCTCTGATGCTTCGTGCTGTGCCACCAACCTGGAGGTGTGGGTATCTTTGACGAATATTGATACTCCCCCTCCTTTTCTGGTTCGGTCCAAGTTTTGGGGCCGAAAAGCATGGTATGAGGTATAACCTGGTAGTGCTGGGGTTCTCTCGGGAGCCTTGAACCAGGTTTCTGTTACTGCACAGATATCGATGTTCTCCATGCTAAGGAGAGTTTCGAGTGTGTGCATCTTGAGGTTTAGACTTCTGGCATTGAGTAGCATTACTCTTAGTTTCTTATCCCTTGTGATACCTATGGAGGTGGGTTTGTCTTTTGAGCCTTGCCTAAAAAGGCACTATGGGGGTAGCAAGAGCCTTTGCCAATATCCGAAAGCCCAGGGGTGACAGGTGCAAGCCGTCCCTAGCGAAGCATCGTGGCTTGTCGAGCATGTCATCCCAGGCTGACAGGCATTGGATCCCCTTTGAATGACACCAACACTTAAGCCAATTGTTGAAATTGATCATTTTGTCTTCATATTGTGGCATCATTCTTGGTGAGGGTAAGATGCTACTCAAGGTCAGGGTCATACCGGCCTGGGCTACATGCTCAGAGAGCTCCTCTATGTCTCTTTTCATGTAGCCCAGGGAGGTACGTCTCAGGTCATTCACACCAGCATGGACAATGACTGAGTCATATTTGTACTTGCCTTGGAGTGACCTGAGTGCTTGTGTTATGTGGTGGATCCTAGCGCCCGACAGGCAGCTCACCGTGACCTTCTCCTTGTTCAGCCTGGTGAGCGGGACGTCAGTGTGCCTGACGATAGAGTCACCTATTACAAGTGTATCAGGCGTGTTGTTTAGCCTTAAGGGCTGTGACTGTTCGGCACACTGGCTTTGTGAGCTATGTGTTGCACGTGTTTTTTGGGGTAGCGGTTGCTTGGGTGTCTGCTTTGGAGGTCTCTGCTGCTTAGGCAGATTTTTATTTAGAGCCTCCGAGTATGTTTTGTGTGTTTATGTGTTTGGTTTGTTGTCGTGGTAGGTCTATGTGAGACTGGAATTGTAGTGAGTGTGGTTTCCTTCTCCTCCTGACTGGTTACGCCAGGACTGAGTTGAGAGAGCTTAGCCTCCAGTTTGGCTATATGGTTGCATCTCTCACATGTGTTGGAATTTGTTGGGAGGAGAAGAGGGTTGTCTGTGTACATGAGGCAGTTGTAACATTGCCTCAAGATTCCCAGATTCACCAGCTGGACTGGAGAGGAGATTGACAACTGACCTTTGGACATGCTAGAATAGTATTGGGAATTCCTTTATAATTGAAAAAAAGGGCTAATGGGGAACAAGGTACTCAAGGGGAGTTTGTGAGGGTGTAGTGCTTTTAATTTTTTAGAGCTGACTTATATAATTGCTTTAGTGAGCAAGTGCCAGGTAACTTAAATGCAATGTGTTACAGGTAACTTAAATGCAAAAACGACTAACACTAACTTTCTTTCAAGTGAAAGAAGGAAATAAGTACAGTAAGCAATGCAGATATCACTAGGGATCCACAGAAGTGCTAAAAGGCCGCGTTTTAGGTGGAATTAGCGTGTCAGGGAAATAAAAAACAACAAGCATACAAATAAAGCTAGATTCAGCAGGCCTGGATCTAGTCTATGCTACAGCAAACAAGGTGTACCAATTTCAGTAAGAAACAGTTAGAATATGCAGGCACTATAAGCCTCTAACCAGAAATTCCCTGCTCAGAAGGGCAGAGTCCAGCCTCTCCTCCCACAAGAGTGCAGACTGCAATCCTTCTTAACGTAAAATAACTGGCCTGAAGCCCAAGTGCTTAAACCAGAACTAATACACTTTTAGAATAACAGACACTGAGCTCTCAATCAGCAGTTCCCAACCTAGAAGGATGTAAGCTACCTGTCCTGCCACCACAGTGCAGGCCACAAACCTTCCTAATGTAAAACAACTGGTCTGAAGCCCAAGTGCTTAATCCAAAAGACTTAGAAATGATAGCTACACTTTAATCAAGTTACTACCAGCAGTAATAAATACAACTGAATACTTTAAAGAATGCCTGGATTAGTGCTCAAGTTATACAAACAAAGCTAGATTCAACAGGCCTGGATCTAGTCTATGCTACAGCAAACGAGGTGTACCAATTTCAGTAAGAAGCAGTTCAAATATATAGGCACTATAAGCTTTAACTAGAAATTCCCAGCTCAGAAGGACAGAGTCCAGCCTCTCCTCCCACAAGAGTGCAGAACACGAACCCTCTTAATGTAAAATAACTGGCCTCAAGCCCAAGTGCTTAAACCAGAATTAATACACTTTTGGAATAACAGACACTGAGCCCTCAATCAGCAGTTCCCAACTTAGAAGGATGTAAGCTACCTGTTCTGCCACTACAGTGCAGACCACAAACCTTCCTAATGTAAAACTGGTCTGAAGCCCAGGTGCTTAAACTAAAAGGCTTACAATGAGTTACACCAAGCAGTAATAAATACAATTGACTTTTAAGATGACGCAAAAGCAAAATAATGTAGGAAAAAACACAAATACAGTAAAAGCAGATAATTTTTTTTTTTTTTTTTTGGAAAGAGAGAAAGGAAAGAGAGAAAGGAGTAGCAGAAACTAAGCAGATTGGCCTTCTCAAATGCTCTCCCTGTACTGGGTAGAATGAGGTAATGACACTAGACTGGGAGGAGGGTCCCAGATCAAATTTACACTAGGGGCGGGCAACTGCAAAACCACCAACTATAAAAACACTATACCAACAGGGACGGAGGGTGGGAAACAAATAGCAGAAATGTTACTCCCAGCTGAAAAGCAGTAGTGAGCCTTTAAATGAAAGTTTTAAACAGCTAAAGGAGCCACTAGAAAAAAAGAGTTTAACTGCAACAAGTTATCATAAACAAGCAACCCAACAGATGCTTAATAAGAGTGGACAATTTCCAGTTAATACCTCACACACAGTGAAACTAGCTAGAAAAAATACACAGTACACAAAGTGCTATAAACAACAAAGAAATAAAGAACAAAATAAACAAAAACAGGATACTTAATGTTATATATTGTAGCTCGAGTTTGCTGAGTGTCCTTCCTTGATCAGCTCACTGTAAAATGGCTGAACACTCACAACTGAGCTTCTTAGGTAACAGAAAGTTGAAACCTGAGACAGCTTTTAAGAAAGAAATCTCAAAAGAACCAATGAGGTGCTTAGTCTAAGCTGTAGTCCAGGAGACCTCAGTCAGCCAATGACCTCAAACAATTCTCTCTCACTGAAATGCCTGATGGCTTTGGCTAAAACAAGATGTCCCTGAATTATGTGCTCAGACACACAGCCTCCACAAACACTAGGCCCAAATACAAGCCTGACTATGGAAATGCTACAAATATCCCCACTACTTAGAATAAACTGCAGAAATGTTACTCCCAGCTGAAAAGCAGCAGTGAGCCTTTAAATGAAAGTTTTAAACAGCTAAAGGAGCCACTAGAAAAAAGAGTTTAACTGCAACAAGTTATCATAAACAAGCAACCCAACAGATGCTTAATAAGAGTGGACAATTTCCAGTTAATACCTCACACACAGTGAAACTAGCTAGAAAAAATACACAGTACACAAAGTGCTATAAACAACAAAGAAATAAAGAACAAAATAAACAAAAAACAGGATACTTAATGTTATATATTGTAGCTCCGAGTTTGCTGAGTGTCCTTTCTTCGATCAGCTCACTGTAAAATGGCTGAACACTCACAACTGAGCTTCTTAGGTAACAGAAAGTTGAAACCTGAGACAGCTTTTAAGAAAGAAATCTCAAAAGAACCAATGAGGTGCTTAGTCTAAGATGTAGTCCAGGAGACCTCATTCAGCCAATGACCTCAAACAATTCTCTCTCACTGAAATGCCTGATGGCTTTGGCTAAAACAAGATGTCCCTGAATTATGTGCTCAGACACACAGCCTCCACAAACACTAGGCCCAAATACAAGCCTGACTATGGAAATGCTACAAATATCCCCACTACTTAGAACAAACTGCAGAAATGTTACTCCCAGCTGAAAAGCAGCAGTGAGCTTTTAAATGAAAGTTTTAAACAGCTAAAGGAGCCACTAGAAAAAAGAGTTTAACTGCAACAAGTTATCATAAACAAGCAACCCAACAGATGCTTAATAAGAGTGGACAATTTCCAGTTAATACCTCACACACAGTGAAACTAGCTAGAAAAAATACACAGTACACAAAGTGCTATAAACAACAAAGAAATAAAGAACAAAATAAGCAAAAAACAGGATACTTAATGTTATATATTGTAGCTCCGAGTTTGCTGAGTGTCCTTCCTTCGATCAGCTCACTGTAAAATGGCTGAACACTCACAACTGAGCTTCTTAGGTAACAGAAAGTTGAAACATGAGACAGCTTTTAAGAAAGAAATCTCAAAAGAACCAATGAGGTGCTTAGTCTAAGCTGTAGTCCAGGAGACCTCAGTCAGCCAATGACCTCAAACAATTCTCTCTCACTGAAATGCCTGATGGCTTTGGTTAAAACAAGATGTCCCTGAATTATGTGCTCAGACACACAGCCTCCACAAACACTAGGCCCATATACAAGCCTGACTATGGAAATGCTACAAATATCCACACTACTTAGAACAAACTGCAGAAATGTTACTCCCGGCTGAAAAGCAGCAGTGAGCCTTTAAATGAAAGTTTTAAACAGCTAAAGGAGCCACTAGAAAAAAAAGAGTTTAACTACAACAAGTTATCATAAACAAACAACCCAACAGATGCTTAATAAGAGTGGACAATTTCCAGTTAATACCTCACACACAGTAAAACTAGCTATAAAAAATACACAGTACACAAAGTGCTATAAACAACAAAGAAATAAAGAACAAAATAAGCAAAAAACAGGATACTTAATGTTATATATTGTAGCTCCGAGTTAAATGTGTACACCTGCATTCCAAGTATTAACACACAGTTCTCCTACTATCTCTGTCATGCATGAATCTCATGCACGTGTGATCAACTGTCACTGCAGTCTTGTGTGACACTCTACCTTTATTACCAGGTCAGACTTTGCTACAAGGTGATAGGCACATATCAGTCAACCCACACAGAGCAGTGGCTCATTTGCTCAGTTTGATAAATGATATGCATGTTGTTCATTTTGCCATACATAGACTGGGGTTCGAATCCAGGGACAAGTACTACTATATATTTATAGAAACAGACAAGTACTACTGAATATTTATAGAAATAGTTATGTATTGTTAACAGATTTTCTCCCCTCAGGACTTACAGGTAAATAAATGCCTGTAGTAGCTCTATGAATGGTATAGTAATTTCTGTGTCCAGATGTACTAGTGTGTAAATAGCATTGCTCAGCAAGGTGATAAGACTTCATTAAATAAACTGTCAACAAACAAGTACATTACTATTCCTAGTTAATACGACAAAATAAAACAGGTTATTGATGGTATAGCTGTATGCCTAGTGTGTCTGTAAATGTCTGCTGATAGTCTAACCCCATACCTGCCAAAGATGGCAGGATAAGTGTAAACTGTCTGTACTGTGCACTAGACGTCTCTCAATTGTCATGCTGTCACAGATAGTGACCACTGTTGCCAAAACCCTTTGGCACAAATATAACATCCAGTCAAAGTATGTCAGTAGCACACACACACAACAGTGCACAGTACACCTTGGTAGTCATGTAATTCCCCTGACATGTAATAGTCCCCTGTAGTTTTGTACCTGTCGGTGTTACAGCTTGGCCCATACTGTCCCATGCAGATAGCTTGAGAGATATGCATGTGCTATAGAAGCTATAGGGCATTTGTATAAATAAAGCAAGGGCAAACCTGTAGAGTATAGAATAATACTGTTGCAAACAATATAGCCTAAACTGTTGTTAATGGAATGTCTCTCTGTCCCCCATCCCTTATCTGCATCACAAATTATTATTGTTATACTATGGGTACAGTTTCCTTTTTACATATGTTGTTATCAAAACCTAATGTTGTGTTATATTATTGTTATATATTACAATGGTTGCATACTAATATACATTGTTGAAATACCAATGTTGTTGGCCTTTTGCTGTAACTGTTATTCCATTTATTCTTGTGTTCTGTATGCTATGCAATAGTATCATTTTGGGTTAATTGAAACACCCTTGCATACTGTTATAAATAATGTTTAAGTGTGCTGTACATGACTAACCTATACACTTTGAAAAAACCTTATCACCATAGCATGAATGGGTAGGCCGGTTCCTGCGGATCCACCTACCCCACTTCAACTGGCCATGGAACTGGGTACCAGCACATCTGGGACCCAACCCGGAGCTGCCCCCTCCAATGGTCCTGCACTATCCATGAGTGGAACCACCTCAGGGGTTGGAGCCTGCCCTCCATGGGAGTGGGCGTGGAGAGAGAGTGGTCACCCAGTGACAGCTCCCAGGGATGGTGAGCAAGATTGTCCAGTGTGATTTGGACAGCTGACTGTACCACACTAAGGGCAGACTGCCACACCTGGAGGGGAAGGGCAGCCCTGGCACTCAGCCCACAGCACAGCCACCTTCAGGACCATGAAGAAGCAGTGGTGACTGCCCATGAGTGAGGAGCTCAGTCCCCCTGCTGCCGTCTAGGGGCATTTGGTTCTCCGATTCCATAACATCCTCCCCATCCAAGGTGTTTACCCCCTCATGTGTCATACACTGTCTCTGTCAGCTGTCTTGTCTGTTTGCAAATGTTACCTTGCCTACCTAACTTACCTCCCCACACATACCTTTATACCTTCCCCAACATTCCACTCTCCCCTTAAAAAAATGGGCATCTGTCTCACAAAAAAATATCGCCGCATACATAGCTCTCTATTTCACCCACACCTACACTGCCCACAATCAGAGCAATCATCACAGCAATTAATAGAAAAAGTTATGTCAACCACACCCCTCTCTTTGGGATGTGAGACTCCAAATTCCAGATTGTCCACAACATAAACAGCTGTTGCTGTGGAAGAAATGGAGAGCTACAGTTCTTTCCTACACCCGTTCTGCACATCCCTACCTGCTTTTTACATTGTTTCCCCCCTGCTTACCCCCCTTTCATCACATTCCTATCACCCTTTTTTCTTATATATTTTTTTAAATTAGCGAGGGTTTAAGCAGAGCTAATGGGTGCATTGCATTGCACAAACCCACTTAAAACTGCTTAAAACTGTTATATCACCTTCTCTATTTTTGCCACTGTTCTGTACATTAGCAACATAACCATGCCTGCCAAGTCTTGAACCCAGGACCCTGTCAACTGTAGCATAGTGCATTAGCCCACAAGGCCACTCAGCTTGAAAGAATAACTGCTGTTTCTATAAGCATATCATAACTTCCACTGATGCACATCAGCAAAAATTGTCAAATCTCCCAAGTTTAGAACCCAGGACCCCCCAAGACCCCATTAACTACAGCATAGTGCATTATGCCCAGTAGAACACTAAACTCAGAGGTGTAACTGCTGTCTCTATAAACATATCATGAATTCCACTGATGCACATTAGCAAAAATAATCACACCTGCCAAGTTTTGAACCCAGGACCCTATCAACTACAATGTAGTGCATTAGCCCATTCAACTTGAAAGAATAAAAGCTGCTTCTATAAAATTATCCTGACGGCTAGTAACACACTACTTCTGCATGTTGTTTGTCTTTTCGGCTTTTCCTGGTTAGGGGTTGCCACAGCGGAACTCAGGTCCGATAATGATTGGCAGTAGATTTTTATGGTGCCGAGTTGCCAGCCCGATGCCCAACCTTCAGCAAAGGCACGCCCATTCACGTATGTCTTTCAGAGGCCACTCGGCCATGGGGAGGACATGAAGACTCCACACAGAAGGCACTCCAACTAGGCTTATAAATGCCCTAGGGCAGATAGCCTAGTATCAACCTATGAACCTATGAACCTATGAAGGAGAACCTCTTGCTGTGAGGCAACAATGCTACCGCTGTACCACCGCAGCTTACTTCTACATATAATGTGATAAATTACAGTGTAATTGAGCCTGTGATGCAGACACCGAACCAGTATACAGCCAAATACATGTTCAAGGATGTACAGCAGGCCTACGATATAAGGTAGACCTGACAACTGCACAGACTGTTGTAGAATGCCCACAGTTGTTCCACCTACTTATGGCAGGGTTGTCACAAAACCTATTCTGCATGCTGAACTACTGGTAAGTCAGTGTAGACTGACGTTACAAAATCATGACAGATAAGTCAGTGTCACACGTCATACTCATCCAAACACACATGTCCATGGGAATCCTATGTAACACCCTGTATGCATGCACGCACATATGTCTTACAACTACACTTGCCATAATAATGAGTCAGAGCTCTATCTGTTACATTCCTAGCATTATGTGTTATACACAGAACAATTTCTAATGTCAGAGGGGGGGACATTGATAATTATACACAGGAATGCGAATTGAGATGGTCTTAATAACAAGGTTCAATTACAGCCCATTTTACGTAAGAGAAAGTTGCCCAAGTCCAAACATCACTAAGCATTCATAATTATTTTACATATGTATATATATATGTTTTTATTTTTTTCGTTTTATTATTGTCTTGTTTATCTGAATATATATAATGTATTCAAATATATGTATTTTTAGGGTCCTAAGAGATATATGGTAGTATAGTTCCTTTTTTGAATCATTTTTTATTTATTGGGAATGTTTAGCTTTAAATGCTCTGGGAATTTGAAAAAGTGTGGGAAAGTTTTTGACCTATCAGCAGTGATTTCCTGTTATATAAAGGACCTGTTTTTTATATGGAGTGTAATAGTCTGAAGAAGCCTACGGGTGAAAGCGCTTACTTTATGTGCAATAAAGAAGTTTTATACGAACTCTTGGATACGTCGTACCTACATTTTTTGGCTTACATATCTGGACCTGTGCTTTTTTATTGGAGAACATCTGCCATTTGTGTTCCTGTGCATGCCCTGGCGTTTTACTTTCTTATTTTATATTGTTCTGCTCACAGGAACGCTTATCCCTTTGCTGGTTCTATTATTTTTTGTTGGTTTATATTTTCTGGTCCACCGCAAAGGGAGAATGGCAGTTAGTGTTAATGGTAACGTTAATGGTAACGTGGAATTACCATACACGCTAGAGGAACCTGTTACGTTGAACCGGAAGTCCGTCCGTTTCCAGGACTGTATAGCTGGGATGGAGAATTTACTACTGTGCTACGAACCCGATTTAGGACAAGAACTTGAACCGAACAGTGATGGTAATATCGTCGAACTTGGCGCAGACCTGAATAGGTTGGAAGTGGACTTTTTGAAATTAAAGAGACTCCAGTTGCAACGGCAACATTTTGAAGCTTGTATCCAGAAGTGCGTGGTTCCGCATGGTTTACGTGTACTGAAGATGCCGACTTCAGGTAACTCTTATCCGGAGCTTTTGCTTAGATGGCAACAGCTTAACCTTGAACGTAGCTTCAGTTATATGAAGCTACTTAATGAATTTCATCGATTAGAAGAGGACAATTTACGTGATAAAGTGAATGAACAGTATAATTTGATTAATAGTAAATATTCCCTTTCCAAAGCCGAGTCAGGCTTGGATAGGTTATTAGATAATGTTTTATTATTTGAGAAACGCCTCTTAGAGCAAAAAAGGAATAAATTATTGAGAGATGTTAGAGATTTTAAGCTCGGCCATGTCTTCACTTGGCCGAGGTTTAATAGCACAGATATGACTAGAAATGATACGATTTCCAATGTTGGTTTGAACACTGTGAATGACAATAATAATGTATCTACTAATTTAAATGTGATCAATGAGAATATGAATGATGGGAGCAATGTTATTGATGGGAATAATGTGACTATGAATGATGAAGGGGTGTCCACAGCCAGCATTGTACATGTTGAAAATTTAGAAATTAATACCAACATGCCTCTTGGCTCTGAGCTGTCTGGTAACATTGTGAGGCAAAATGGTTCGAGTAATGAACCTGTAGTGAGAAGGAAAATCACTAATGACAGGCCTACAAGTACATATGCTAGTGGTGGTAGAGTTGCCATTCAAGCCCCTTTCCTGATAGCTATCCCCTAATGCACAGGGAGACAGAGATCCCTGAGCAGGGGGAGACACAAACGGAAGGTGTCAGGGGGAGATCACTCAGGTCCTACCCTGAAGAAAATGTGGGAGAGAATAGAGGGTCACTAGTGATAAACCTCTCAAAAAGAACACTTAGTACATACGAAGAACAAGTTATCAATAAGGGACTAAGTTTTATACCCACTTGCAATAGTGATATAACTGACACCATTTTAGATGTCAGAATGTTTGTACGTAATATCCAATTGAAACTGGACTTCGGTAATGATGAGAGAGAACACATAGGGACACAGGCAGGTATGTTTTGCCCTAACAGTGTTTATACACCGTTGTTACACCCGTTATTAGATACATTCTCTAAGTTAGTAGAAAATGATTTATATAAGTATTATAATGAGGGAAGAGGTCAGAAAATTAGAGGTCGGAGGCACAACTTGACCTTTCAACAGAGAAGAGCACTCTCTGACTTAAGGAAGGATGAATCTACAGTCATTAGACCAGCTGATAAGGGTGGTCCTATTGTATTGATGGACCGCGTAGATTATTTTGAAGGTATGAAGAGTATGCTGGGCGATGAGTTGTTCTATGAGAAAATTAACATGGATGAAGTTAGTAATAAAGTCTTTCAAGTATATGATATGTTGGATGACTTGATTAAGAGTTACAATATCACTTGGACCTTATTTAAGTATCTGAAAGTTAGTAATCCGCTAATACCAGTGATACAAGGACTACCTAAGGTCCATAAATCCATGAATAAGCCACCCATGCGACCCATAGTTGCTGGACAGGGATGGCTTACTGAACCATTCTCCATATTTCTAGAGCATTATCTTAGGCCCGTAGTTGATGTGAATCATTTCATTCTGAAGGATAGTAAACATTTTCTTTTGGACTTGTATGATTATACTCGGACCTTGAGTGATGATGAAAATTACATTCTTGTTACTCTAGATGTTACCAGTTTATTTACTGTTATACCTAATGATCTAGGTGTGGTTAGAGTACAACATTATTTAAAGAATAGGTCAGAATTGGATGATAAGACTATAGATCTTCTAGCATTATTTTTGGAAACGGTGCTCTCTAACAACTTGTTTGTTTTTGATGATAATGTTTATTTGCAAAAGGATGGCGTAGCTATGGGCACTTCTTGTGCCAATAGCTACACCAACATTGTAATGGCTGATTGGGAGGAAGAATTGTTGTTCCCTTTAGGGAGCTTCCAACAGCATGCTGGATTTTATAGAAGATTCGTAGATGACCTTTTCCTGATTTGGAAGGGTGATGAAACCAGCCTCTTGGGATTTGTGCATACTACAAATAGTTTGACCAGGTTTCTTAGGTTTTCTTTGTGTTTTTCCTCAACAGATATATCTTTTTTGGATGTTAATATTACTAGACTTGAGAATGGGCTCTTGAACACTTCAGTTCATAGGAAAGCTTGTTATAGAAACACCTTGTTACACAGGCACAGTATGCACCCTAAGTATGTCTTTGACAATGTAGTAAAAGGCCAGATGATGAGAGCTTCTAGACTCAATCCTACACATGAAGGTTTCTCACAGGAGATATCTGAGCTTAAGCATAGGTTAACTGAGAGATGTTATAATGAAAGTGACATTGATAGGACTGTCGTTGAAGTGAATGAACTCAGACAATCAAGGGCACGTCCTTACTTGTCTGAGTGGGATGAGATCGAATATGACACTACAACTATTAAAACTAGTGAATTAAGGTTACCTTTATACTTTACTAAAGATGTGAAGCAGGTTACAGAGGTAATAGGAAAACACTGGGATACCCTCCTACTTGATAATGATGTCAATGACATCGTAGGACCTATACCCAAGTTTGTTTATAAGAATAAGCGTAACCTAAAACGCATGTTGTGTCATAATTTAATGGTCAGTCAGTGCATGCCTGATGTCCGTGATTATAACACCTCTCCTTGTAACGATTGCAATCAGTGTCAATATATTGACACTGATATGAGTTTTATACATCCTGTCACTGGGCAGGAGTATTTGTTTCACACCAAGACGAACTGCTTGAGCTCCAATGTGGTCTATCTTGCTAGATGCATATCTTGCACAGCATTTTATACTGGAAAGACTTGTAGACAACTAAGGGAACGCATTAGAGAGCATGTGTACCATATACGTCTAGGCTCCGAACTTAATGCCTTGGCTAAACATGTCATGTGTATGGGAAATTCCCATTCTTTCAAGTTCTGTGTTATACACAGAACAATTTCTAATGTCAGAGGGGGGGACATTGATAATTATACACAGGAATGCGAATTGAGATGGATCATTCGTTGTAGAGCAGATAGGTCCCCTGGTCTTTATGACAAGGTTCAATTACAGCCCATTTTACGTAAGAGAAAGTTGCCCAAGTCCAAACATCACTAAGCATTCATAATTATTTTACATATGTATATATATATATGTCTTTATTTTTTTCGTTTTATTATTGTCTTGTTTATCTGAATATATATAATGTATTCAAATATATGTATTTTTAGGGTCCTAAGAGATATATGGTAGTATAGTTCCTTTTTTGAATCATTTTTTATTTATTGGGAATGTTTAGCTTTAAATGCTCTGGGAATTTGAAAAAGTGTGGGAAAGTTTTTGACCTATCAGCAGTGATTTCCTGTTATATAAAGGAACTGTTTTTTATATGGAGTGTAATAGTCTGAAGAAGCCTACGGGTGAAAGCGCTTACTTTATGTACAATAAAGTAGTTTTATACGAACTCTTGGATACGTCTTACCTACATTTTTTGGCTTACATATCTGGACCTGTGTTTTTTTATTGGAGAACATCTGCCATTTGTGTTCCTGTGCATGCCCTGGCATTTTACTTTCTTATTTTATATTGTTCTGCTCACAGGAACGCTTATCCCTTTGCTGGTTCTGTTATTTCTTGTTGGTATATAAATAACTGAGACCTGCAGTGTACAGAAGAACTAGTTGCTGCTACCGCAGTCATTGCCACCCACATTAGTACATCAAAGGCCTGTAGGGTGGGACACATGTCACAAATATGAATAGGTGTCCTAAATGTCACCTTCCACTCTCTGGATGGCACTATTACTTAACATATGTACCAGAGGCACATGCCTCACCTGGACTGTTATGGGTACCTTCACCCTGGCTATGCTGTGACAACAGAGCTGACACTGCTCTCTCACTGACATATGCAGCTTGCTGTCCGCTTGCTGGCCAGAATGCAGCAGCTGCAGCCTGCAACACATGCAGCAGTATGTTCTGCTACCTGCTACAGACCTAGCACACCTCCCAAACACCTAGAACAGGGCATCCACACAACAGCCACACATAAAGGCGGGGAGGTCAAGTGACAGGGTCATGTGTCACAATCTTCCCCTACAACCATACACAGCTGATAGACTAGTGGCAACTGCAGCAGCATGCACATTCAGATAAAAATGACTTATTACACTCACATCTGCCTGTATCCTTAATGACCGTACATCAGTTCAAACAGGACAATATTTCTACCTACCCTCTATGATGCTGTAGTCCCCACACCTCGATAATGTTCTCCTCACAGGCCAGAAAAAGGGCCAAGACCTACACGAAGGCCTTAATTATAGCACCATGTTGCCATGCCATTGGCTAATGAAAATGCAACCCAGCTATTTTGGATGCAATTAGCAAGTGTGAGTCACAGATTGCTGCACAGGCAATGACCTCTTCATGAGAATTACCTAAAAAAGGCAAGCTGCTGCCTATGGTAAACAGGTCTGTGACTTTCTTCATGAAGACAGACTGTGCCATCCAAGGAATATACCACTGGATTTCTGCACACAAAGGAATATGGCACTATACCAGGAATGTAGTAGAATTCCCATGTAATGGGACACAGATGGGGTGATTCAGCCATGGGAAATAGGCATTACAACACTAGGGTCTGTACAACATAATGTGGAATGATATGTTGCTGATAAACAGCTGTCCAGTCTCCCGTTGTCTCTGTCTGCTGTGACATAGATCACAGCTCGGGCTCCTGAGTCCCCCCAGCAATGGTGAGCTCATGTATGAATGCTACTGGATTGTGTATAACCAAATAGTGACAGTAAGTACTGGTGGATACAACTGGCATATCACATGATGTATGGTCAGTCAGCTCCTCTCAGTTTGTGAATGTCACACAGGCATAGTTCACACATTGTCCAGGTGTCCCTGACTGTTCCTGACATACTCTGGCTAGGTCACTGTGAACTACACACCTATATCTCATTGCCTGAGAGCTATGGCTAGCATACCTGTTCACCCCTGCAGCAGGACAGCAAGTAATAGCCAGATGTACTGAGGGCACACATGCTCCACCTCAGCTGCAGGGTGTACATATTGAGCAGACAATGTAAATGAATGAATGCAGTACCGGATATTAATGTACCATAACTGCTTTCTGAGGGGTCTGGCATGTGATAGCCAGATTCCTCACAGTCTGTGAACAACCATTACCTATTGTTCAACTGTTTTTCAGACATCCACATTTGTCTGGCAGATGGTCCACATATATCAGGTATGTGTACACATTTTGCATACATCTGTGTAAACTGGATGTCAGACACCTACAAAGAGGACAACCAATACCACATTTGCAGTGATGTCTGTAATTGTGTAGCACAGATGTTGCTGGAATGTCCCCATACACTTGTAGTACCACTCACCTATTTGTCAGATGGTGGCTCCATGGCATGGCATTGGGATGTTGCCCATAGGGGACACACCACAGTAGATGGCAGTGATGGGTGTGGACCCATACCAATAAAGTCTCTCACAGCAAATGGGCCATGACAAGTATATATAGGATCATATGAGGTTACTAGGCCACTGGCCTTGAGGCCCTCATAAGCCTAGCCCAGAGTTTAGCCCATGTGTATGCCAGTCACCACCCAATGGCCGAGTCCAACAGGGACACAGGTGGTATCGCAAGTGTGTATGTCCTCGTAACCATCCAGTTATCCAGGTCTCACTTGAAAAGTTGTAAATAGCTACCCTGGCTAATGTGGACAGGGTGTCCATTTCACAGCTGGGTGAGTGTGTTGGACACACATCTGACCCACCAACAAGTCCTGTTGATGTCACACCAGGTTCAGGGTGTGTGTGCAGGTTAATAGAGTAGAGCCTGACTTGCAGCTGTGCAGCAGTCCCATCAAGGTGGAGTCCGTGATTAGCTTGTATGCAAGACAGAGGTCACCTCTGAGGAGTCTGTATGAAACTGGGTAGAGGGAGGGGCTAATCTGTGTATGGCAGATGTGAGAGGCCCTGGTATTCCCTGCTGGGAACCTTTGTCATCTTCGCAGCTGCTGCATGTGCTTTGCAAGTTAAATGACCACAGGGGCAGTATACTCAATAATGGTCCTTACTAGGGGGGAATACAGGGATGTTGTGACCCCCATATCCCTGGATACCATTATGTATGAGGTGGGTCAAGTAGAAGGTTTTCCTTACAACGGAAGCAACATGATGGGCAAATGTCATGTTGCCATCAACCTCTGTGCACATAACCCTCTTGACTGAGTGCGTGCTTAGGATGTTGTTAGTACTGTGATAATATGTGGGGACGTCAGTCTCCCCAAAGGGGATGATGCTGCATGTCATGGTATGCAGCATGAGGTGTCATGTGTCTGCGTGAGACCCTTTTGCCAGATGTCCACATCACTAGGGAATCTGGTGACAGCACCCAGCACGCAGTCATCTGCAAACATTGTCGGCTATAGCCCAATGGCTGTGCCCTGCACCTCAGAAGAGTACATCACACTTAACAGTGGCCAAAACACAGAACACCAGGTTACACTGCTAATTTTGGGTCTACTACTTGGGGGTATTCCCCTATCTGGACCAGGTGGGTCCTGTCAGTGTGCCAGTGTGCTACTCATCTGGTGGCATATGGACTGATGCCTAGGTGGGACCATATATCTATTATGACCAAGTGGGGAATGCTGTCAAAGTCTTTGGCCAGGTCAAGGTAGGCATTGTGCACTGTCACACCCCCCCCCCCCATCCATGGCTTTGGTGACTGTGTCAAAGAGGTCAACCAATTGTAACATACATGATCCCCAACTTGACAAAGCCTAACTATGCGTGATGGAGTGTGTGGAGGTCACCACTGTTCTTGTTAATGAGGTTCACTATAAACTGTTGCCATGGCCTTGCAGATCAGCCTACTTAGGCTGATAAGTCTATAATGTGCCAGTTTGGTGGATGTCCCACCTTAGTATAAAGTGGGTGTCCTCCACTCAGCTGGGACAAAGGTAGTAGTCAGGCCTTGGAGGAATACAGTGCCTTATGTTGCTGCAAGGTCATGCTTGGGGTCATGTAGGATGCATCCTGTGATGTGATAGGCTTCCATGGTGGCTACATACTATGACTTTGAGGTGGCAGTGGTGACCTGTTCCCTACATATAAGAGGATGGAGGCAGGTACTGGGGATGTCTTGATGTACTCATGAGGGGGAGGGGGTAAAAACTACACTGAATTTGTCAGGCATCACGTATGCTATACCTGCAGCAGTTGTATTTCTGGTGTCCTTGACCACCACTACTGAACAGATCTGAGTGCTTCCTTTGATGTTGCAGACATGTGAAGAAGGGGAGATGATTGTCTGCAGTGGAGTCCGCCAATGTGGGCTCGGGATTTGCTTTGCAGGATTCCAGTAGTGATCTTATTTGCTAGTTCAGGCTAAGGTGACATTGCGTCAAATGGGCACCTGCTCCTACTTTGTCTTGGACAGCAGTATGTCATCCAAGTTATAGACAATATTTATTGCAGATGTCCACCAGACAGGTGTATGTATCCTTGCAGAGGATGATGTAGTCCTGTCGGGTATACCTGACTCCATGCACCTATACAAATGCACGTATAGCGCTATAGCGCTTTTGTGTATTTTTGGATATTGGTGCCAGTTCCTTCAGACAGAGTGGGAGCTGTGAAGCTCTGTATACCACCTTTCAGGAGGCTGTATTCAATTTTGGAGTTGTATGTATGTCTGAACCTAGCTAGATGGGTATTGTGGAAGATGGTGACTTCAAACATGACCGTTTTGTGGTTGCTTTGACCACGGATTATGACACTGTAAGGATACTGCAGTGGTTACCTGTTTTGTCTAATATAAACTCCAACAGACCTTACCTCATGTGGTGGTAGCACCTAGCTGCTCTGAGGTGTTTGCATTTCCACTGTTGATGTATTGCCGGGCATTTGTGTTCTGGCATGAGTAAGTCTTCCAATGCATGTTTGGGTAGTTCAAGTAACCTAAGATCAGGGTCCGGACCTGATTCCTGATACAGTTTATCAAGTCCATATAGGCAGAATGGGCTTCCTGGTCATATGTGGGGGCCGGTAGCTAGCTATGACTTGGATAGGTGTCTTGGCAATTGTGAACTGCCCATGCAATGTCACTTGTTCATCTTACTGTCTGTACAGCCAGAAGGTGTGTATCTCTTTCAAATATATAGTGAAACCTGATGTCCCATGGCTTTAACGCCCACACTTTGGAGTCTGATTGTATGATAGGATGGGTGAACATGTAAGGGTGGGAAGCTCTCTGCAGCTTTGAACCATGTGTCTGTGACTGCACAGCTGTCAGCATTTCCCAACGTTATGAATTCTAGCACTGAGTGCAGATTCATATTTGGGCAGCGGCAGTGGTGCAGAGGTTAGCATTGCCACCTCACAGCAAGAGGTTATCTGGTTCAATCTTTGGCTGGGATGCCTTCTGTGTGGAGGTTGGTAACCATGCTGGCAAATCAACACTGTAAAACTCCACTGCCAATCATGAGCAGACAGGTGATCCACTGTGGTGACCCTTAACTGGGAAAAGCAAAATGAAGAAGAAGTGCAGATTCACATTTAGACTCCTAGCATTTAGCAGCATGGACTTCAATGTGTGATGTACTGACTTTTGTATGTTGGTGGTGTTAATCTCACCATGTCTCCTAATAAAAGCACTATGGAGGTGGCAAGAACCATTGCCAGATGTGTGAAGTCCAGTTGAGACAGATGTAGGACATTTCTGACAAAGCATTGTGGTTGGTTGATCATATCGTCCAAGGCTCTCAGGTACTGGATCCCCCTGAAATGAAATAGGATAACAAGCCAATTGTTAAAGTCAATCATTTCCTGATTAAATTGTGGTATCATTCTGGGTGACAGCAGAATACTGCATAAGGCTAAGGCCATACCTGTCAGGGACACATCATCAGTGTGCTCAATCATGTCACACTGCATAAAGTCCAGGGAGGTATGTGTCAGGTCAGGCATGCCAACATGGACTGTGACACACTCATCGGTTGCTGAGAGACAACAGTGTGTATGTGATATGGCAGATTCTGGCACCTGGCAGACAAGTAACTATGACCTTCCCCATATACAGCCTTGTGAGAGGCACATCTATGTGTCTCACAATGGAGTCTCCTATGACTAATATGTTTTATTTATGGTGATGCTTTCATGGCTGTAGGACACAGATGTGTGGCTATGTGTGGTATGTGCTGTGGAAGACTGTGGAGTTCACATATGCCTTTGCCTTGGAGATCTCTTTTGTTAGTGGATGTGTATGAGAGGACCTATGCATATGTGGTTGAGTGTTGTGTAGGTGTGAGTGGTGTGTGAGGTGTGCTGATAGTGCTGACAACCTGTTCTGTGCCAGATATGTAGCCTTGACAGGAAGAGAGCATGGTGTTTGAAGATGGTTTTCTGTGTACATGAGGCAGTTACTACACTGTACCAGTGTGCCCATATCAACAAGAATAGCAGAGGAAATTGTAGTACATTGTGCAGCCATATATTCCAGACTCGGAGGGATGAAGGTCAGGGAGACCTAAGGGGTGGACCTACAGCCCAGGTGCTTAAAACAGGAGTAGGAGGCTGACACCACTGCATACAATGTGGACAGGCTATAAAAAAGCAGTAATAGGTGCAATAGTAAAATGCAGTGGAACACCTAAGAGAACATGTAGCAAGTAGCAGGAAACAGCAAGATCAGGAGGGCAATGCATGATATATTGGCACTATGTTGCTGATAGCCACATACATACTGTGGTGATAGATGGTGGGGTATGATGTAGAATTAGCAGAGGATAGTGCTGGCAAATATGGATGTGTAGGGTGTGTACATAATAGAGAGCAATGTATGTGGTCCTGTGATGTGTTCTCCTCTTCTTGTCTTTCAGGAGTGATGTACAGATGTAGGAACCCACCATTTTCAGTGAAGAATGCTGCCATATTCAACAGGCTAAGACTCCATCACCAGATCCTGCTGGAGTAGCCATAATCAGCAACAACACACTGTCCTGTGGGCAGACCTCGTGGCATCAGTGAATCATGTCGGGCAACAGGAAGCGAGCTATGAGCATGTTCGATACTGTGCCACAGACATGATAAATAATGCACGGCAAAGGGCCACAGCTGTGGCCAGGGACTGTGCTGGCACCAGTGGAGGGCCTGCAACACTACAACCACTCTCAGCCACAGAAGAGTTCCTGGCAAACCTGGGTCCAGCCACCAGCTCACAAAGATCCATCACACTATATGTAATGAAGGTGGGTGGCACAGTTTCCACAGTGGAAGAACATCTGGGTAAGCCTTCTGTGGTCATCGCATTAATACTGTAGAAGCCATAGTGGCAGCCTCTGCATACCTGTATATGGATGTCAGGTTATTCTGCATTTGTGGGAGGGGGCGGTTTGTAACATACACATGTGCACATATATTGAGAATGTCAGCAATGTGGGCGGAATCACAGTTCGTACAGTACATGTTGATATATGCACATATCCTGTACCAATGCTACGTTTGTGTCTGCTGACAGTACCTCTCCCACAGTTCCATAGGTACGTCTATTGTGGCTGGAGTCCTTTAGCCGGTGAGTGTGCAACTGTATTGTCATAGCCCATTTCTACCATAGGCATGTTAAGGGCTGCCAGTTTGCCATGGACACAACTGTTAAGTTTAGCCATATTGCAATACTTGTATTTGCAGTTGTGGAGGGGTTCACTGCAGTGCATTACATTGGTAATCACAGTAGCATATTTCCAGGAGCTGTAACATATTCACACATAGTTTTATGAAGGTCTAGGCAGTCTGCTATACAAGGGAGCATTAGTATGGTGGAAAAGGGTGCACTGTGTTAAAGGTGAAGGTCCATCACATGTACTGACATGTCACATATCTCACAGGTGTATAGTACTAGCAACATTAACTCAACATAGCTGCACTGCATTTGTTAAGGGCCTGTCTTGTCTGTGTCTGTTATGGTCTGCTTGTGTGTTGTGCAGGAGATGAGTAATAAGGTGTGGTATGTATAATGCAGTTGTGGTACCTCACCTGTATGTGTACGTGTGTGTGGAGCAATGTAGTCATGTTGTCTTCCACCTTACAGGTGACCATGGGGGTTGCAGTGTATCCCCCTCACAACCTGATGTCAGTGTTTCATCAGACTCTAGTGATGATGGTGACCATAGTGAGGCACAGCTGGTGTTCTTGGGGGCTGAATCTATCCCACGTGTTGACATCCCACTTCCTCCCTCAATGTGCCTGCACACAGTCAGTGTGCCCACACATACCCAGTCTCCTGCGCCCACAGATATTGGACAATCTGAGGTTGGTGGCTTTGAACAGGAGAATGTGATGACTATGGCATCTGTGACTGTGAAAAGTAGCCATTGTCAGAGAGCTGGTAAGGTCTTACACAGACTGATTGACAGGGATGCTTGAAGGAGGACTGCTCGCCATCTACCACCTGTGAGTGGTGTCACAGCTCTTGTCACCTGATTCATGTTCTGGTCCATCCTGGAGGCACAGGCACATTCTGAATGCAACACCAGATGGATGCTCAGCATCATGGGTGCAGCACTGCCTGTCATCCATGCCTCCATCCATGGCATTGATGATGCCCTACATCATGTCATTAATGTAGTGGATAGATGGTGGGGTGAGACACTGCCACTCCTTAACTGTGCAATGTCCATGCTGGAAATGTGGTGGGAGTTGTGTGTACCACTAGCACTGCCAAAGGGGGGTGCTGTACACAGCATAATGTGGCAGGCCATGGGCATGTGGCCCTGGGTGGTCCCTTGAGGGACGCTGACCCAGCAGACACCAGTCACTGTCAGCAAGTAGTACCGCATCTGACCCTGGGCATGATGGTGCCAGTGCCACCCCTGGCAGAACCAGTTCTCATGTCTGTGGTCAAAGATGGTGAATTGTACATTCTTCCATGTACGGGCCACAACTGTCCAACATACCCTTGTGTAGGGCGAGCACATGCCTTGACTGTATGCATGCACACACACATCGCCGTCACATGCAGGTCACTACCAAACACACGCAGATCCTACCCCATGGCCCAGCTGACCAGCACCCCTCCAGACACACACACATATGATGTCCACTGTGTGGCACAGTCTAGGTCTCTGGCAACCCCACACCACACCCTGTGCATTTGATACCTGTGCCAAATCCCTGTCATCCATACCATTAATGCAGGGACATGTTAATGTGTCTGATGCACAGGGTGACTATAGTACAGTTACTGAGTTAGTAGTGCAGTAGTGTCATGCCCTGTAAGGTGGTGGCTTCTGGCATGTGTCATGAGTACACATCATAGTGTAAGTACCTTTATTCCATGATGGTGCTTTGATGTTAGCATTGCTGTCTGACCATTGTCTCCCAGACCTTTTCTGTTTCTATTTTGGGTGTCTGTGTATCTATGCCGCAGGGGCCTGCTGCCAATGCAGCAGCTCAGGATGGCATGGTGACAATGCAGGAATGTGATGTCACCAAGGTACGGCTGTACATGTTCACAGTTAACTAGCTGTGTATGTGTAGGACAGTGTGTCAGAGACAATGGGGGCAGACAGCGTAATCATACATGCATACATCTTGACACAGCATGCTACTCTTGATACACGTCACCTGGGAGTTCAGTAGGATCATAGGATCATAGAAGGTTACTACACTAATGGCTCTGGGTCCCTAACAAGCCTAGCCATTAGTTTATCTCCAATAGATTTATCTATCAGCACATGTTACCCCTGTCATTGAGGGACACAGGTGGGACCCCTGGGACAGATTTGTGGTATCCCATCCACTCATCATGGTTGCATTTGATGAGGGTCTGCATGGTACTATGTTTGACATGTATGGGAAGTGCATTCCTGAGACAGGGCAGCATCTGGGAGACAAACCTGTGTGTCCGGCAGGTTTTGTTGATGTTGCATATCAGATTCAGGCCTGTTGTGCTGATAATGCATGAGGAAGTAGATTTACATATATGGGGCAGCTGTTGAAGGGCAAGTTCCAACATTGGCTCATAGGAGTGCCACAGCCCACCACTGGGCAACATATCCAATACCGAGTGGGGCACTACTGAATAGAGGCTGTCTGCATGAGACAGGTGTTGGAGGCCATGTATTACTTGGGGGTATTACCATGGTCTTTCCAGTTGGTGCAGATTTCTGGATAGGTACATATCAAATGGGCCATTGTACTAAATTGTTGTTCTACTGGCTGAGGACTATACAGAGGTAATGTCCACCTTTTTTCTGGATGCACTCCCTTTACCTATGAGTTGCACCACTTACAAGCCCTTTCTGACCATTGCCACTACATGATGGTTGAATGTGACATTGTTATCAAACTGAGTACCCAGGTCTCTCAACACAGGGTGTGTGTTTATGGGGTTGCCAATGATGTGGCTAACAGTGGGATCATGTCCTTGCTGTATGGTATGATGGTACTGTTTTCTGTATTGAGCTTGAGGCCAGGACCCTGGCACCAGTCTGTACCCGATGTAAGACCCTGTTACAGTGTGTTAATATCATGTGGTGGATCAATGACAGACAGCACACAACTTACAGTCACCACAGCTTTAGTCAGTACCTACATATGTGGGTGGTGGTGGTTAGCAGTCATGCCTAGATACATGTGTGTTATTTAGGGGCAGCGGCTACCCACAAGGCTTCAACATGTATACATATTGCACACACAATGGCAACTCTGTGAGTGTATGTGTGTGTGTTTGCATATCCACTTGTAACAGTGTGGCTGCCTTCCCTGTGGTGGTGTGCAATAGTTATACCATTTTAAGGGCCTGTGCAAACATGTTAACCCCCAGTGGCAACCTTTATAGCATCTGCAGATGTCATCCACCTGAATAGTATGTCCAACTCTACAAAAACATATAAGCTCCATGGTGCATGCGATATGAATGTAGCGGTATAGTATGTACAACTAGATAGGTAGGAGTTCTACTCTCAACAAGGGCAGTTCATGAGTGTGTGTGTGTGTGTGTGTGTGTGTGTGTGTGTGTGTGTGTGTGTGTGTGTATGTGTGTGTGCCCATTGGGCATTCATTAAGGTGGCAACCCTACACTGTGAGACACTTCTTGTAGTATCGTGAGAGTTGGCAGGTGCAAGCCATACCCACAGCAAGTGCAAAGGACAGGAATTCTCTTGGTCTGCCAATATGACATCTTATTTTTGTAGCATTCCCTAGCTTATGCTATGTCTCAGAACATTCTGGTGTCCTACACTCTTGGGACCTATGTATTGTTTTAGTTGTTTTCACAGGACACACCTGACCAAGCATTAACTGCAACCTGCATGGTGGGAGAGGTGCTGGCCCTAACACAGTCACATTGCTGTAATGGGAAACACACACACACACACACACACACACACACACACACACACACACACATACACATTCATGAACTGCCCTTGTTGAGAGTAGAACTCCTACCTGTGTAGTTGTACATACTATAGCGCTACATACATATCGCATGCACCACAGAACTTATATGTTTTTGTAGAGTTGGACACTACTATTCAGGTGGATGACATCGGCAAGTGCTATAAAGGTTACCACTGGGGGGTTAACAGGTTTGCGCAGACTCTTAAAATGGTATAACTATTGCACACAAACACAGGGAAGACAGCCACACTTTTACAAGGGATATGCAAACACACATGCACATACACTCACAGAGTTGGCTAGTTTTGATATTAGAAGCCCTATCTATCTAGTTGTACATACTATAGTAATACGTACTTATAACACAGACATACTCGCCAGTTCTGAGATTAGAACCCCTACCTATCTAGTTGTATGTACTACGCACTTATTGCATGCGCCACAGATCTTATGTACCTGTAGAGTGTCTAACTGTGCATCTAAGGTGGATGAAACCAGCAGGCCCTGTAAAGTAATCCAATGGGGGTATTAACAGGCTTTCAAATGTATTGGCATTACACACATAGGCAAGACATACACAGAGCTTCAGGGGGATATACTTACACACACGCACTAAGTTGCCATTGTTGAGATTAGAACACTACCTATTTAGCTGTATACACTATAGTGCTTCATGCTTATTACATGCACCACAGAGCTTATGTGTCTGGTGAGTGTGTAAATGTGCATCTGAGGTGGATGACATCAGTAGCCCCTGTAAAGTAGGCCAGTGGAAGGATTCACAGGTTTAAAATGTATTGGCTTTGCACACACATAGGCAAGAAATACACACAGCAGCAAGAGGATATACTTACACATATGCACACACAATCACTGAGTTGCCATTGCTGGGATTAGAACTACTACCTATCTAGCTGTATGCACTATAATGCTATGTAGTTACTGCATGTGCCATGGAACTTGTGCATTTAGAAAGTGTCTGCCACTGCGGATGGGGTGAATGACATCAGTAGCTGCTGACAAGCAGGCCACTGTTGTCGAGGACAATAGTCACAGGGCCATAAAATGAGTGACCATTGCACAGAAATAGGCCTTCTGGGCATGTGTATTCTGCTGTATCTGGAATATATAGACAAACACGCACACACACACACACACACACACACACACACACACACACACACACACACACACACACAGTGGCTGATGTGAGATGAAAACCCCTACCTACCTACTATTACACACTACAGCTCATCATACTATTTGCACACACCACTGGTTACAATTGGTGTATGAGTGGTTCCAGCACTACATCACTCTATGCCTTTCTGGGTCTCTCTCTCTCTCTCTCTATCTATCTATCTCCCTCTCTGTCTGCCTCTCTATATATGATATATATATATATATATATATATATATATATATATATATATATATATATATATATATATATATATATATATATATATATATATATATATATATATATATATATATATATATCTTAAACTCAGTAGATCCATATATATCTTATATGTGCCACATACAGATAGATAAGGGTAATCATGTCTGACGGGGATAGAGAGACAGTTAAGGTATACATAGCTGTTTGTATGCACAGAGATATATGGGCATCACAGCTCTAAGGTCAGATGTGGATTTAGATATGGGCTGAAATTTGTCAAGTGTAGGAGCATACCCAGTATGACCATCAATACTTACAATGGGATTTCAAGCCAGACCTACCTGTACCCCAGTCCAGGATTTTGTGTGCTACAGCCAGCTGCCTGCTGAACCTGATTAACAGTCCAGCACCTCCCTGATATAATGCCTGAGGGATTTCCTGGCTGTGAGCTGTCCGTAATATCTGACCCATATCTAGGGTGTGCACATAGTGTATTGGACTGAACAGAGTTTTGTATGATATGCCTGGTACATGTTACATAGCGCTGTGATGTTTTGGTACATCAGTAGCAGATCATTATAGATTGATGTGAGGAACTGCTGACAGACATTTGGGTTACCGACTCCATTCACTGCAGGGAACCCATGCTACTGCACGAACTGTTCTATTCTGCACTTCCTACATTTGTCTGGTCAGTAGTTCCTCTTTCTCCTTATATATGGGCCTTTGTCTTGCCATACTTCAGTTCCTGGCTTTGTTCACATTTGCTGGTCTGTATAGTTGTATGCATGCTGTGACTGGAGTAAGAGATGTAACACCACACACAGGGTTACGGATTTCATACCTTTGACTGTCCCCGTTTTGCAGGTTGTCCAACATCGTGCCCTATACGTCTGCTCTGGTCCTCAGACAGTTTGTGTTGTACTGTTATTATAAGGTTACACATTGCCCATACCTCTCAAACTCTTACAGCCAAAACTCTGGACAGAGCCATATATAATGGTGGGACACAGGCCCAGACATGGGGACAAGATCTTAATATTACTCTTACAAACTTAGACAGTTGGTAGAATGGTTTTGTATTAGCATGCATTTTATAATGGGCATGAAGTCTGCATCTCAACTGTCTGTCATTATTTTCAGCCAGCAACCTTTACTGATTTGTCAATAGTTTGCCAGAAAACTGCAATGTTATGACAAATGAACATATATATGAGGCATAAATGTGGGCATTCTGCAAAACACTGCACATTTGTGAGGTATGGATGCTGCCCACTGACTTGTTGTAAGTACTGACACAGTTATGTGACAGCCTCTATATCCTGGTGCTACACTGACTTCTTACAACATGCTGTTCTACTAGCCACCATCTAGGTTACTCAGTGCTGTGTTCTGTTGGGTGTGTTGGGGGTAGGGGACTCTAGCATTGACAGTCAAGTATCTAGCCTGTGACCCCGCTGTTTGTAATTCCCTGGCATAGTGCAGTGGGTTTTTCTGGCTTGAAGCCTACTGCATATTATCGGTTGGCCAGTGTTGAACAGAGAGTTCCTGTTGTCCCACACAGCTGTCAGTTGTCTGCAGCTATCCTGGTAGCCCACTCTATTCCCTTGCATACATGCGGCAGGTCCATACATATGCTACCACAGTCTACTACCCCATTCATTTGTTGTACAGAACAGTGACTTACCTTGTGCCTGCAACAGTTGAGATAACAGTGCTTCAGGGTTGTCTCTGTCTGATGCATGCTTTGCACAGTCAATCCTTGGTAATGTACAGGTTGTGTGGTGTGGCTGGCATCCTTTTTACTATGTATGTGAGTCAGAGTGAGGTGTCAGTCCCTAGGAAGCGAGGTGGTCAGTGCATGTGCTATGCGTTGCTTCTTTGCCAAAGCCAGGATATACCAGGTATGCCTATATCTGCCTACAGGGACAGGCTCAGGGGGTTCCTTCTCTGAGTCCCCCCTGTGCTGTAGGGACCTTGGTACTGTTAGGGGCTGTGTGTCCCTTCTCTGTGATGTTCCTGCCACAGCTGTTTCTGCAGGATCATATTGTGTAGCATAGCAAATACTGCGAACATGTATGCACATGTGGCTGGAGAGTACTACAGGACTCCACCAGATATACTGAAGCAGCAGAATCGTGACTTGAGAAGCCCAAACACACACTCTATGATGTTCCTAGTTTGTGCTTGTGCCTCATTATTGCATTCTTCAGTAGGTGTGTGTGCATTTCTGATGGATGTCATCATTCACAGTTCCAGTGTATAGCCAGCTTCCCCCAGTAGATGCCCCATAGTGGATGTTCCCCCTGGCAAACATCTGGTACAGCTGTGAGGCATGTCAGATGTGGGAGTTGTGATAGCTGCCAGGGCTGCCTGCAGACACATTCATGATAATGCCCTGGGAATTGCACATGACCTGGCAGTTGATGGAGTGATACCCCTTGCAGTTGACATAGATCCTACCCTCTTCACTGTGTTGTGCTTTGATGTGCACATGAGTGCAGTCTATGGCACCCAGTACCTCAGGGTAGTGTGCTACATGGTGGAAGAGACCCATATTGCTGACCCTCTCATCAGGGATGCAGGGTACATAAATGTGCTCACTGGAATGTGCTTGCATGGCATCCAGGAAATGGTGTAGTACCCTGGATGCAGATGCCTGTGAGACCCCCTTTATGTCCCAAGTTGGTCTTTGCAAAGTACCTGTAGCTAAAATTCTAAGGGCTACACATACCTTTGTTTCCACTGGGATGAGTTAAATTCTGTTGGCTCTGGGTCTGAGTTAAGGGCGGCAGACCTCAGTGAGTTCTTGTAGTATGTCCCTGTCTACCCTGTAGTGCTCTACAATCTCCAGCTCATGTAGCCCCTGGAAGGTTACCCTGGGCCTGAACACTCTTCTCCTTTGCAGTCTGGGCCTATTGTCAGCATCAGCATCATCACTTACCACAGCCTCTAGCACATACAGATGTAGCAGAGCTGCAGCAGCCTCAGTACTGACCTCAGTATCTTGCACATACAGATGTAGCAGAGCAGCAGCAGCCCCTAGCATTCTGTCAGTTATAATTCCCAAGTGTGTACTCCAATGGTGCAGAGTATGTGGGAAAATCAGATTGTAGGGTGTATGCATGCTTTATAGTGGTGTGCTGCAGATGCAGCCTGTCTGATTGGCTCATTATGCTGCATTCCACCTAATAGGTATAGCACTGAGGGGTTGAATGGGCCAGTGTCTGTTGAACAGGGATTATCAGTCATTTCTAATCAGGCTATTTTTTTATTTTATTTTTCCAAATTCTTTCATTGCAAAGCAGTGTGGTGCATCAAGCAAACCCATTGCGCTAGTGTAAACAGTGCTCAGCAGTTTTGACACTCCCCCAAGCATGGGCACGCTCTGCGTTTCTTAAATCAGCTAAAGCATGTGCCGCAGGGCTAAACACCTCTCAGCAGCATCAGACACGCCCCCCCCTGCTTAGCTGCACTTAGCTGAGTGCAAACAGGCACTGCTGAGCTCCAATCCATTTACACATGCCATGACACACTCCCTTTTGATGTCAGCTATCTGTTGTACTACTACCTACATGGTTCTAGCCCTAGCATGGGATGTATCTCCGGACACTGTAGCCCTTTTTTGCTATTCAGTAACCCCAGCTCATTTACATAAAGCTAATTGTGTATACCCTGGATACTTCCCTACTCCAGGGCCTGCCTCCTTAGCAACCACTGACACCTGCCATTGTAAGGCTCTGCATGCTGAGCATTATAATGCAATATCTTTGCGAATGTCTAAATTTAATTTTTTTTAATTTAATTTTTTTTTTTGCCATAATGGCATGTTTGCGTGTTGCTGAGCACAGCGCAAACATAATGTATGTATTAAAAAGATAATATTTTGTAATGATTTGCATGGTTTACCTTTACAAAGGCAAAACACACTCGTACTATTGCTCATATAAGTGAATTGTAACCACGAAAAACAAAACCGCGACAGTTTCCAATGTTCAAAGAATCAGCGAATCGAAAAGCAGATTCGCTGATTTTCGAACATAAATGTCGAATAAGAAATGTAATGAAGTGTAATGCAGGGGGGCAAGCCCCCTGCACCCCCCCATGTGGGGGGTGCACCCCCCCACTTTAATATACTAACTCCGAGATCGCACTACAGTGGGGAAAGGGACCATTTTCCGATTCCCACTATAGTGCAGTCCGCCCCAAAATGCTAGATCTGCAATGAGCAAATGTCACTGTGCATTCGCTCATTGCACATTCAAACCTTTTTGCGTTCGACATTTGTAAACTTTGCAAACGTCCTTTTGAACATCTGCAGTTTGCCCGTGTTCAAAACGCACACATAAACGTAAATTAATTTGCATTGCTTTCTGGACTCACTGGCCATAGTTCTGGCCATTTGGATGCCTACAGTGCCATATCCACCCATTTTCTGGGCTTTTACATACCCTGTTTAAATTTTACAGTACAGTACACAGTTTCTATCTGCATACATTTCTTACACCAACATGGCACCTACACGGGTGCCTTTCTGCTTATTGTATTGCAAATCAACCTCATTTGCATGGATTTCACCAGCTTATGAGGTGATTTGCATTCTGCGGACACTACCGTGCCCTCACATGCATGCACGCCCCTCCACCCTGCTTACTGCATTGCTCTGAGGCCATGTTCTGTACTGGGGCCATGCCACTATGCCTACACAGAGAATCGCTCCATGTAGGCTTTATTGAATTCCCCCCCCCCCCTATATGTAGCCCAATGACTTCAACATATAGATAATGAACAAGATCACATGACACAGCCAAGAAAATTCTTAAAGAGCTAGCACAATCATAAGAAGCAACGATAAATGCGTTCAAAACATCTGCAAGCAAGTACATATGAACATAAATGAAAAAATAGAAGCGTGTATAAAAAACATTTAAAATGTTAATTAACTATATAGTGAAGTTATTTTGCTAAATGGAGTCTTTTGTTATCACACTGAAGAAGGGTAGCCATACCTGAAAGCTTTGCGAACACTGTGGAATATTAAAAGCTTCTTCTTCAATGAGCATTTCCAGTGTCTGTATACATCTGTTGGATTTGTTTTGAAGTGTACATACTTAAGCAGCTCTTTGCCCCAATATATAAAATATTTTTCTAAGGTTTACAGATAATACCAAGAAGAAGTACTGCAGAGACCTTAACTCTAATATGTAGTCTACAAACACTCAATAATCTATATTTGTTAAAACCAAGAAGGCACTGACATTGAAATCTAGTATATAAGTCTGGGAGGCTCGAATCATTACATGACATAGCTTAATCCAAGTGCATCTTACTGTTGGGCATTCCCAAATCACATGATAATAACAAGCATTAGATTCCACACATCTCCAACATTTTAAGGAACATTTCAACCCTCTTTCTTATAATATCTGGAGAAAGTTGACTTCTATTTAACATCTTAAAGAAAATAAAGGCAGTGATGGGAGGTAGGCCATAATCATTAAGATTCCTAATAATTTGTAACAATTCATCCTCTCCCTAGCTCCTTCTGAATCCAGTTTAACCACTGCAATCTGAAATCCACCCTCAGATGATCAGAGGCCTGACTGAAATAATATATGAAATGAAAAATGCAAAGGTATTTTAACATAAGCAAAAGAACTAATACATCCATGGAAAATTTGCAATATTTAAAAAAAACAAGTATATTCAATGAATTCAGGTGTAATGTGGAAATTGTCATATATGGGTGAAATGTGTGTGTTTTCATCTAAAAAACAGAAAGCATTATTAGTGATAGTGATGGAGGAATTTGGGTTTCAAGACTAAATGAAATTAAGAGAGGAGTGATTGATAATGGAAAAGAAAGGGGACTTTAGGGTTAACACATTCATTAGTATTTTAAGTATCAATACATTTGTTTGGATTAAAAAATATGTTACAGAAATATCAGTAAGCAATAATCAGAGTAAATTCTAACAGTTTGGGGTTAGTATGAAAAAAATAAAAGAAGGAAGATGGCTGCATAAATGAATAAATGAATAAAATGCAATGAACAGAACAGAAAAGGCACCGACAAAAAGTTATATAGAGTTATTATGGTAGAATCTTATTGGATAAACCATAGCAAACTTTAGAACAGCAAAGAAAAGCACAAAAGAAGGAAAAATTAAGAATGTACTGAAATGAAATTACTTTTTACGGAAACTACAGTTGAATAAATTACTAGTGAAAGCACAAATTATATATATCAGAGTAGAAGAGATAATATCTAACCTTTCCAAAAGCAACATTCAAGAGGATGAAGGATCATGGAAAAAGGTGGCCAATATGTTTATACTTTCATGGATTTGCAGATTCACAGAGACTAATAACCAGTACATTGTTCTAGTGGACAGTGTGTAACACAGAGTCCAAACTATTTATGCAGGAAAAATGATTCCAACTAATCTGTCAAATAAGACTTCAAAGATACACAACATATCAGCCTGCCTAATAAATCCGTGAGGTTGTTTCCGACCCAATAGTGATGGATTTACCGTACATCATCAAGTCAATTGGCATCAGGGTTTCTTGGTCTAGGGATCTAAACCTCTTTTGCAACATCAACATAATGGTTTGGAGGGACAGGAAAATCTCACGGAGCATACCACTACTCTTGAAAGGCTCTCCATCCATATAAAACAAAGTTCGGCCCTGTCCATATTCGAACAAAACCCAATTTGCCGCCTGTACTGCTAATGGACAGAGACAGTTCTTAAATGCTTTATCCCATGTCCCATGCATTTGTCCTTTCAAATTATCTATTGCATGATCCTGGTTATTCTCACTAGGGGTAATAAATAATTATCACCAATGGGATGGGTAAGGCCAATGTAACACCAAACTGGATAAGTACATTCTAGCACCTAAAAAGAAATTGACTAGGCTTAAAATGACTCACAAGGACAGCTAATCTAGTACTTAGCTATGAACCTATGAACCTATAATGAGTGAAAAATAATTCATTCTTTTGAGACATTTAAAAATAGGTGTAAGAAATGCAATTCATCATGTTTGTGTGTTTTGTTAAATAATGAATATATGTCCCATATTGATGTTTCGTTATGCAGTGCCTTATACTGTACAATAATTTGCCTCTGTGTCTTGTACTTTAGTCATTTAGTCAAGCCCAACTCCTTATGACCTCAAGGACTTTGGCACACCAGTCTCAAAAAAAAATATTTATTTTACATCTTGTAAATTCAGATTCATTGCTTCAGTAATGCTGTCTTTATACCTTAGTCTCTGTCTTCCCTTCTACTGAATTCGATCTTTCTCAGCATCAGTGTTTTCTCTGGTGAGCCCCATCTTTACTGTATGTGGTTAAAGTGCAGCTGTTTTAATTTTACTATCTGACTTTCCAGTGAGCAGCTTGAGTTTATTTCCATATGTATTGAATGGTTTGATCTTGCAGTCCATGGAAATCTCAAAAGTTTTTTTTTCTAACATAGTTGAAAAAGCATACATTTTCTAGCACATGGTTTTACTTATTATAGTCCAACTCCCTCACCCATTTTTCAGTTTGGGACAAGAATGTGATATAAAAGAACTTGAGCAACAGGGAGTATATAAATATTTGGGAATTGATGAAGGATCAACAATAAAACATGAACAAATGTGAATAAAACTCAGTAAGGAATATTTTAGAGGACTTGAATTAATCCTGAAAACAGCATTGACATCTACGAACAAAGCTCAAGCTATAGGCCAGTTTGCTCTCCCTGTCCTAACTTACAGTTTTGGAGTGACTGACTGGCCTCAAAAGGTGTTGGATAGATTAGACAGGAAAACAAGAAGGATGCTTCATGCTTATCAAATGATTTATAAAACTCAGTGCATACCAAGATTATATATTCCACCTTCCGAAGGAGGTATGGGCCTCCTTGAAATTGATTACATGCATAGATCTGCAATCGTGAGAATGAACACATATCTGCTGACCTCACAAGACCTGAACATAGTAAAAGTTTTGAAACATGAGGAGAATAAATCTAAGATGACTTCCCTGCTTACTCTAGCAGAAGCATATTGCTGTCAAGCAAGAAGGGAAATCAAAAAAGAAGCAGGAAAAATCAGGCAGCAATTGAATGTGCCAAAAAACAAAAGAAAGAATATGAAGTAAAGGATCAGATGAGAAGGCAAGAAATGTGGAAAATTCTTAAATATTGTTGCAAGTATGGAAAACTCCTGGAACAACCTCATGTTGATCAGGATCGAATGCAGGAATGGTTAAGGAGAGGTGAAGTCAAACCAAAAGATGAAAGGTTAGTATTGGTGGACCAACATAGTGGACTACGTACCCGTTGGTTTACAAAGTCCATTGAACATGTGGGAGAAACAGACACATGTAGGTTTTGTAAAACAGAATTGGAAACAGTCGCACACCTTGTTGCTGGTTGTGACATACTAATGGCAGAAGGGCTGTATACTGAAAGGCATAATAATGTGGCAAGACTGTTGCAATGGGGATTGTGCAAACATTATAATATTGAAGTAGCTGAAAAGCACTGGAAACATGAGCCTCAAAGCATCATAGAAAATGATGAAGTGTACATCACCTGGGATCACCCATTACTGACAGTTCAAAAAACAGATGCGAGAAAACCGGATATAGTGGTCCATGAAATGAAGACAAAAGTAGCATTGATCATTGAAATCACTACACCCAGTGACTACAGTGTCTTGCACACAGAGAGACACAAAGTCATAAAATATCAAGATTTGCAGGCAGAAATTAGAGCAATGTGGAAGAAAGATACCCAGACAGCTCCAGTAGTAATAGTAGCAATGGGTCTTATAAAAAAGAATCTATAATTGTATTTTACAGATACATGTAACTCCATACGAACTGCAGAAGGTCTCATTACTGGGCACATTGTGGGTGCTGCAAAGAGCACTTCAGACTAACATCAAAGATTGAAGCAATACTAATTTCATGAACTTTAATCATAATTTGACTTAGGAATGAGGTCCATTCCCACCATGGTATTAGAAACCCAAAAGGCTTGGAGAAATTAAAAAATAGTAAAACCATTTGTTATTACTGGAAAAAAACATAGCTTTGACTATACAGACTTTTGGTGACAACATGACATTTTGCTCTTTAAAAATGTATCTGGGTTTGCTCTAGCTTTCCTTCCAAAAACACAAGTGTCTTTTTACTTCATGGGTACCATATCCTTCTGCAGAGATCTTTGAGCCCAGGACAAAGAAATCAGTCTCTGTCTCTATTTCTTCCCCATCTATTTTCAAAGAACAGATAGGCATAGATGACATAATCTTAATTGCTTTGATGTTGAGCAAGCTATCTTTTGCACTTTTTACTTTCACCTTCATCGGCAGACTCTTTCAATCTTCCTCCCGTTCTGCCATCAGAATGGTATCATCTACATTCCTAAGGGTGTTATTATTTCTTCCCTACATTTTGATTACAGAATATGATTCCTCTAACCCAACAGTTTGTATAATATATTTGAAATATAAATTGAATCATTAAGACAACAATATACATCCTTGCTGTACACCTTTTCTAGTCCTGAACCATTCGGTTGTTCCTTATTCAGTTCTAATTGTTGAATATTTTTCTGCATACAGATTCTTAAGGAAGCAAATAATGGGACCTGGTATCTCTATTTCTTTAAAATCTTTTCACAGTCTGTTGCAATCAATATAGTCAATGCTTTAGTGTACTCAAAAAAGCAGAGAAAGCATTATGTGGAACTCCCCTGCTATTGTCATTATCCAGTGGATGTTGACAATTTAATTTCTCATGCCTCTACCTTTCCTACAACCAGCCTGCACATCTGTCAAGTCTCGGTTTATATAATGCTGGAGTCTACTAGCTTGCAGAATCTTGAGCATAATTTTGCTAGCATGTGAAGCAATAATTTAAGCATTTTTTTAGCATTGGCCTTTTTAGGATTGGAATATAAATTGACATTTTCCAATTGACTGGCCACTGCAATGTTTTCCAAATATGCTGTCATATTCCATGTAACATTGTAATGGCATCATTTTGCAGTATTTGAAACAATTCAGCTGGAATTCCATCAGTTTCTACAGCCTTGTTATTTGCAAGGATTTCTAGGGCCTATTCTCCAAGACGATTGGCTCTAGATCAGATAACACACAAGTGTATGTGGCAGTGATGTGATAGCCCTTCTTGTAAAGTTCTTCTGTATATTCCCACCACCTTTTTTAATAAGTCATGCTTCTGTTAATTCCCTCTTGTCTTTGTCTTTTATCACAATCATTTTTATCTGGAAGTTTGGCTTAATATCACCAATCATTTTCAACATATCTCTTGTCTTTCCATTTGGTAGTTTTCTTCCAGTTCTTCACGCTGCTCATTTAAATTTGCCTCATCTCTTTTTGCTATTCTCTAAAACTACATTCAGTTTGAAATGTTTTCCTACCTCCTTTGCCTTTTGATCTCTGTATTTCCACAAAAAAAATGTTAAAGCCCCAATAGATGGCTAGTTTATCTTCTTTATCTTCTCTCTGTTTGGATTTTGCTATCATGTGCATAATATTCTGAACTTCTGTCCATAATGTTTCAGGTAACTTGTCTACCAGGTCCAATCCCTTAAATCGATTTTCACTTCCAATACACATATGTTGAGAATATTTTTGAGCTCATATCTCACTGGCCTAGACTATTTTCTCGTTTCATTTAATTTAATTCTAAACTTTGCAGTAAGAACCTGATGGTCTGAAGCACAACAACTCCAGGTCTTGTTTTTGATGACTCTTCCATCTGTTGCTGCAAAGCATATAGTTAACTGATTTTGGTACTGGCCATCTGAAGATATCCATATGTAAAGATGTCTATTAGGCTGATGAAAGAGTGTGTTTGCTATGATTAGTGAATTAGCTTGGCATAATTCCTCCAGTCTATGTATTATCTTGGCATAATTCCACCAGTCTATGTCTGGCTTCAATTAATAATCCAAGGCCTATCCTGATAATTCCACCAGTCTGTGTCCAGCTTCTCCTGCACACTATTCCAATCTTTAACATTCTGATTATCTATGACAAATGTAAAATATTTTCTTTGGTGTTATTTCCAAAAGGTGCTACAGATCCTCATAAAACTGATCAATACCTCCATCTTCAGCATCAGTGTTTCAGCATGAATCTGTATCACTTTAATGTTGAATCGGTCACCTTGTAATCTGATTGAGATCATTCTAAAATCTGGGAGGTTGTAACCAAGCATTGAGTTTCACTTCCTTTTATTAATTACTATGGATTCTCCATTTCTTCTGCAAGATTCTTATACACAGTAGAAAATTTGATCATAACATTATGCAAAATAGTGCATCCTGGTCCGTTTTTTTTTCAGTATTTCCCCAAGATGTCTGAACTCATTCTTTGCCATCTCAGCCTTAACCACATTAAGTACACCTTTGTTCATAGTTCTTACATTCCAAGTTCCAATGGCATATAATCCTTTGTATCTTTCATTTGATCTGAGAACCTTGGACAATGGATTTCCATTTGACTTTATTTTATTTCCATCATTTGCACCATTAGCTGAAGAACTACACATATTTATCTTCTGTTCTTCCACAGTAGCACGCTGCACACCTTCAAACCTGAGGGTCTCATCTTCAGGTGTCATGTCAACATGCATCTGGTTGTTTTTGTCTACAGGGCATTCTTGTCAAAAATACTGAAGTAGCTTATAATTACCTTCTCCAGTGGACAATATTTTGTCTGTCATGCCTTGCTCATCTTGGGTGGACATTGACCTATACAGTATATATTTTTGACTAATTGTAATACACGTACTCATTCACCATGACATACCATGTCTGTAACTTGTGATCTATACATTGAGATTTGTCAGCCTTGTCTAATAGTCAATATTTTTATAAGGGTGTTACTATTTATTAAACCTTCTCCAGACTTGCTTATAATGATGGTCAAATTAAATTAATATAGTAAGTAGTAAGTGTCTTCATGTCTCTAGATGAACAGTCCTGAACAATAAGTCAAACTGTTGTTTAGGTGATTAATATCAGTATATCTAGTCGATGTTGCCCTGATTTTGATATCATCTTCATACTTGTTTATCAAGCACTTTAGGTTGGCTGAAGTAGTGGCAACTACTAAGGGTGATAATAGTCCCATACTTCCCAAATGAGTAACACAAATGCATGCATAGTGACACTATACAAGTATGTAAATATGCAAATTGCAAAAGAGCAATGGTGGCTTTAGAGGTTTGCAGACTTCAGAGGGAATGTTCCATAGTATATGTGAATCTGGGTAAACTGATATGAAAAGAGTTTAGTTATGTATGGAAATGCCCCAACTGCTGATCACATGCAAGTTTGTGTATGTCATCTAATTTCATCTAGTTTCAGCAGTGAGCATAGAGTGCAGCTGCATAAATCTCTTGAGAATATACAATGAGAGCTCACACAGGTTATATCCAGCAGTTTAGCAAACCTTTTTAAAGACCTGATTTCACTGTGAAGATGCTTTTATATGGACAACCTGTTCTAACTTTTATAGGTTTGGAGAGAAGGTCAAATACGGCAGTTGGGAAAGGAAAGTGAGCAGACAATTAAAACACAAAAGGAACCCATTAAAACAATTGTGCTGTAGGAGGTGGGAGAGGGTGGGTAATTTTCTTTTGGTTGAGGATAGACCCCCCCATTTTTCCAAATATAACTTTGCAAGGGAAGTTGGGGAAGGGAGAAAGTCAGAGTTTATAGAAGAGACTTTTAGATTTTCTGACACAAATACAAAACACAGACAACTCAAACTGGAATAGTAAATCTGTCTGACAAGTGAAAGAAGAAATAGACATACAAATGGTGGTCAGACACAAAGGGGATGGCCGTGACGAACTTAGTCATGGTACCAGCCCAGTCTGGAGAGCTGTAATGTTTCCCCCGACCTGGTGGTCTTGGGTGGGGTGACCCTGATAATGAAGTCCTTGTCACTTCCAATGGCTTAGTGGTCAGACCCAATAAAGACAGTAAGTCAACTATGTACAGGTGGGGGGTTTCAAAAGGGCTGCACAGCCTCACCACCTACCTCATTACTGTAGCATCTACGAGGCCCTGAAGGTTAGAGTGTTGGATCTCCAGGCTGCCATGATTTGGAGTTTCCATTGGGGTGGAGTCACTGATCCCATCTTGTGAAGCAGTCCTTGGGAGGGCTGGGGATGGTAGTCATCGGCCCACCGATATTTCACCTGTGGTCGAAATGCTGCATGTTCTCCTGAACCTGTATAAAAAAAAAAAAAAAAAAAAAAGGAAAGAAAAGAAAAAAGGAAACAGAAAAATGACAGAGAAAGAGAATGACACAACAAAATTACTCATAACTGTTTTGCAACAAATGCCTTTATTTCAATGAGACAAAAATTAGAGGAGTAACATATTTATTCATGAATGTTAAAGTGCCAGTAACAAAAGATATGACTGCAAGTAATTATCTGAACAGTAAATAATGAAAACTACTAGTTCAGGTTCAAGTCTTTTAGCAACTGAAAAGTATTCATCTTTGTAATACTGTATTTCCTTTACCATGACAAAAAAATATGAATTTCTGTAATGAAATAATATAACCTCACTCCATCTGTATTTAGTGACCACTTATGCTAACTGTCAGTATGACAGCTTGACAGGTTGGACTGGATTGCTTAATTTAATTGTATTTTAGTTTATTTTTACTTTTGCATATTCTTCTTGATGGTAAGCCAAAATTATGGGGTTGGGAAACCATTTGCTCTTTCCTCAGTTATTCTTAACCTGATCTTATTCTGTGAAAATAAGAAAAAACAAAAAAAGAAGGGATTACTGATTTCTGGCATAGACTGCATACAGTGTGCTTCAAAGGAGTGCAATATTTCCAAATTATATTTCTCCATGTAGCTTTGGTTAGACAAAAGTAGTTGTATACGTTCTGCTGTCATCGTCCCCCACCCCCAATTTTATCCTGAACTTTATCCTGTCCTCCATAACTTATATATTAGCAAATAAAGCACGTAACTCGGTAAATGTAATCAATCTTCTACAGCACAGGACATGTGGAAATAGTGATGTTTAAAAATACTCTGCCTACTCAGTAGAGTATCCATCCTACAAAAAAAATGTTTCTTAAACCTATAGTAAAACGAAGAAATGCCTTGCAACTGAAAAGAAATTGGTACAGGCAGAAATGAACTTTTGCAGTGGATATATTTGGATGCATAAAATACCTTTGCTGGGGAAGGGTGATTGAAATATTGCTCAACTTTCTGTTGAAAAGTTTGCTGCTTTAGCAACTTTGTAAATGATCAGTTTCAGGAAGGACAACATTTTACAGGTCTTGCTGCGTCTGTAAATGACTTTACAGTGCTCAGTATAAGCTAAAATTAAGTATTGCCACTGCTGTTCACTTTTTGACATGTGTATTATGCATCGCTATAATAATTGATATAATGTGATGGCCTCTGTTTACCCCAGGGCCAAGAATCAAGGAGCTTCAGTCCTCACCACTGACACTGGTGAGAGACAATTACTAAATATATTAATAGATTTACACAGTATTTCAAATGCAACTCTCTGTACCAAGCACCGTTTACCCTAAGAGCACACAGGCAACCTGCTACAGAGCTGGGAGTGGACTCTCTGTCTCTCCAGATCCCAAACAAGATTCACTTTGGAGCACTGTGACCCAGTTCCAAGTAGCTGACACACCCACATCTGGGTATTTGAATTTCACACACACACACACACACACACACACACTCTCCTGGGAAAGTCTGGTACAGATTTAATAGCTGTACCCCTTCTGCCCAGACTATAACGTAACTATGCTGCCTACCAGTCAACCACTCGGGCTTTTACAAGGGTATCCAATTATACTGAGTAAAATCAATACTAACATAAATGGCAGAGTGTAACCACAGCAGCCAGGCTTTTTGAACTGGCCAAGGCATCACTAAAATAGCACATGTACTCTCAAGATGTTAAAAGTATTCTCTAAAAGACCAGCCACAATGAAATATATAAAATTATTTAATAATAAATAATAAAATAGAAAACATGACAATACTAAATATCTAAATACAATAAACACCAGAGTTTCAATCACAGGAGAAATAAAAATAATACAGTTGGACAGATTCAAACAGATACAGATAAACACTACTGAACTATTAGCACTGTATTTCCTGACTGTCTAAAGAATAACTGTTGCCTAGCTAACTTGATTAATACAGCAAGGCAAGATAGGATGCTGAACTGCTTACTTCCACAAGGCAAGGCGATGAGCTTCCAATTAACTGAAATTAACTTAATTAACTCAACTGAACTGTGATAACTGTCATAGATTTTTATATCATGTTCCAAAGAAAACAAAGCAAAACAAGCTGTTGTGTGAGTTCCAGCCTTTCAGTGCTGGTTATAGAATGACATCACATTTGATCACCTGACTCTGGTACAGTACACATAGGATCATAGGTTCATAGGTTTGTACTAGGTTAATGGCCCTGGGGCACTTACAAGCCTAGCCATAGGATTACCCTGGCATAGTGCTGCCAGACCTTAGTTCCCAGTGCCTCTGTCAAGTAGAGCCACTGGAATTATCCCTGGGGTGAATTTTCTGTTTCCCATCCACTCATCAAGATTTCTCTTGAAGAGGATCATCGAGGTACTCTGTTTGACATGTATGGGAAGTCTGTTCCATAGCATGGGCAGTCTCTGGGTTATGAACCTGTCCTTCCAGCATGTTCTGTTAATTGTGGTAATGAGGTTGACGTCTCTGGAGCATGTGGTGTGGAGGGATTGGGATTTCTTTAGATGTAGCATTTCTAACAGAGCTGGGTTAGACATGGCTTTGTAAGTCAAGCAGAGATCATCTCTAAGTAGGTGATATGAGACAGAGAATAGTTGGAGTTTTTTTGTGTCTGTCCATATAGGACAAGTGTTTAAGGCCTAGGATCCTCTTTGTGAGGTACTTTTGCTGCCTCTCCAGTTGTTGCAGGTGTCTAGTGAGATACATGCCAAATGGGGCATTGTACTCAATGATTGGCCTAATGAGGGAAGAGTAGAGGGAGACAATGACCTCTTTCTTCCTGGATGCAAAACCCTTAGTAATGAGATGTGCCACATACAAGGACTTTCTGACCACAGTGGCAATGTGGTGATCAAAAGAGAGATTGCTGTCAACCTGTGTTCCCAGATCTCTTATAATGCCTTCTGTGTTCAGTGGACTACCATCAATGTGGTAATTCGTGAGAACTGTTTTTTTCCCCAAGGGGATGAGGACACATTTTTTGGCATTGAGCTTAATGCCATGGTTCTGACACCATCATTGGTCACAGTAAAGCCATTCTGCAGGATGTCAACATCACTTGTGGAGTTAATAATAGTTCCCAACTTGCAATCATCTGTGAACTTTGTCAGCAAGAGTCCCTTCGTGTTGGCATGGACTTCAGAGAAGTAGATACCAAACAGGAGAGGACCCAGGACCGAATCCTGTGGGACTCCACACATGACTAAACCGCAGTCTGACTTGGAGTCAGCTACTTTCACACTGCGGGTTCTATCTGTGAGCCAGTTTGCAAACCACCTAGTGATATAGGAGTTGATGCCAAGCTTAGTGAGTTTTTCTATGATTCCTGAGTGGGGAATGGTATCAAAAGCCTTGACCAGATCAAGGTAGACTATATGAACCACCTTGCCTTCATCCACAGCTCTGGTGACTGACTTAAAGAAGTCAACCAAGTTGAGCAGGCATGATCTACCCTTCATAAAACCAAACTGTGTGGGATCCAGAGTTTGGAGATTCCCTATATCGTTGTTTATTAGGTCCATGATGATGCGTTCCATAGCTTTGCATATCAGACTCATCAGGCTAATGGGGCGATAGTTCCCAGGGTCTGTAGTCACTCCTCCTTTATGCAGAGGGCTGACTGTAGCAGTGTGCCATTCAGCAGGGAGAAAGCCTGAGGTGAGGCTGTGATTGAACAGGGTACACAGGTGAGGTGGCAGTTCACTCTGTAATTCATGTAGAACACAGCCAGGGTTATTGTCAGGTCCCATAGAAGCTGTATTCTTGGCCTTGAACAGTGTTGTTTTAACCTGTGCAGCAGTAATACTGGGTTCCTGGCAATCTACTGGTATTGTGATTGGTCCTTTGGGGGGAGAGAGGGGTACAGTTGGCACTGAATCTATTGGCCAGTATTCTGGCAATATCTGTTGCTCAGTATAGGAGGCACCATTGTGCAGTAGCTCAGACCAAATCTGGGTATTGCCATGGAGATTTTTTATATAACTATAGAAAGCCTTGTGGTTGTCTTTACTATCTGCTACAATTCTGTTTTCATACCTAGCTTTAGGGGATTTGATGAGGGATTTCAACTTTTTGTTGAGGCATATAAGGGAGTTTTTCCAATCTTGGGACTTCACCTTATTCCACATCAGTTTCCTCCTTCTGTTGTAGAGTTTGTTTATGGCAGGGGACCACAAGATTGGCTTCCTTTTTTTGGAGGAGAGCATCTTGGTTCTATTGGGTATGGCGAGTTCCATGCATTTGTGTACGTGTCCGTACAGTGCATTGGTGTATGATTCTGCGATCACGCAACTATTCTCCATTTGCATGGGTGCCGTGAAGTTAGCCAAAGCTGTTTTTAGGATCCACATTCAGATCTTTGCTAAGATCTGTTGCAGTATTTGAAAATTGTAGAACAATTTCAAAAACCTCCACTCTTCCCTTCCAGAATTCTTTGTTTAAACATAAACATTTAATCAGTTATACTAACAATGTTGATACATTTTTAACACACGCAACTGTATAAGTCAGCGTGATACTCAAATGACATAAAACTATCCACAAAACTCCAGTCAACTAAGCTGACATATGTTACATATGCACTGCCTAGTCTCCCAGGCACAGATGGAAATATCTCACATTGTCACTATATATATATATATATATATATATATATATATATATATATATATATATCATATCATTTTACAGAAATGTCTCATGGTAGTGCAACATGTAAGTATTCAAGTAAATACATTTGTGCTTGAAAGTTTCACCAAATAAACTGAGTTATGATCATGGTGATAAAGCACAAGTAAAAGCATCAACAGCAAGCATCACTAGAATTAAATGCTTGTTATTGAACTGCAGTTTATATAATAGTGCAGCCAGACTGGTTATTTTATGAAAATGAAATGTAAGTCAGTAAATAGTTCCTCAATGTGCAAAATATAAACATCTTTGCAAACATCTCCTACAGTTATGCCTATGACACAGTGTGTTTAACATATTCAATATAATTATACTACTTATTTAAGCTTTACATAATATATATATATATATATATATATATATATATATATATATATATATATATATATATATATATATATGTCTACTTGACATTACTGAAATGTCAAAAGACTGAAATTCATATAACCGAGACCAATAGATCGAAGATTCAAATAACTGAAACTTCACTATGCCAACGTTCAGATGATTGAACATTTGAAATGCTGAATCTTAAGCTGACCACAACAGGAAATCCACTCAGTGACACACTTTAGTAGGGGGCCCCATGAGGGAGGTGCAGGAGGCACATGCCCCCTGCAAAACTGTAAAAGTAATTGATAAAATAAGTTTTTTTATTGGAATTGAGGACTTTCTAATGAATATTCATGTTGGTGGTTTAGGTACCTTCATGAATATTCAGTAGCGTTTTCAAGTAGTATGAGTGTATTGGTTGTTGGGTGGAGTTTAGGTTAGAGGAGTTTTAAAGTTATAGTGCTATGTTTCTGTGGAATGAGTTATTACGTGTCTAACTGTTTAAATGGGAGGTGAGTCAGATTTTGTAGTTTTGTATTTGTAGAGTTGGAAGTATAATTTATAGTGTTGTCATTTTTGGAATTTGTATGGTTGCATTGGTTATGGGTTAGGGTTGTTCATTTGTATTACTTTTATTGCTGTGTTGAGAATCAGCTTTTTGGGTTTTGTTGGTTTGATAGTCAGCAATTTCAGTCTTCAGACGTGAGTTTTTGTTTTTTTCATCTCGGCATTTTAAAAGTCTGTCTTTTGACTTTTCGGTAATGTCAAGTTGACACACACACACACACACACACACACACGCGCACAAACACACACACACACACACACACACACACACACACACACACATATATATATATATATATATATATATATATATATATATGTTTACTATCATTTTATTGAAGTGGGCTTGGTCGAATACGCTTTGCATGATGTCCGAAACTCAAACATTTTAAATGCCAAACTGATGTTGCTGAAGTACAAATTTCACCCCTGTCTATCAACTTCAAATAAGAATGAAAAGGTAACCTAAATTGAGAGTACATTGGTGTGAACCAAACCCAGAAGCCAGAAGGGTGTGAAATCATTCTGTCTGGCACCGTACTCCCTGCTTGGGCTCCTGGGTGCAGAAAAGCAGGTGCATTCCCAGATTAGTTTCAGAACAACACACATTGTCCCATTAGGCTGAGGCAGGAACAGCCCTTATATGTGTGTATGAGCATTTCATGGCTCATCCACAAAAGTATGAACCCAGCTACACCAGTACATGCACTTACACATATGTACTATAACATTATTCATACAGCTGAGCACCAAAATGCCTAATTTGCATAACAACTTCATAAACACAACAAAAGTTTTGTCAATCTTTTTACAGTTCACCATTTTAATAGCTACGTGTTTATGTGAGGGCTGACAGAAAGTGCAGATTAAATAAAAAAATTCAAAACAGGTATTTCACTCTGACATCTTTAATATTAGCCTCTGACGTTTTGGTGAGGTGGAAAATGTTGCAATAATGCTGTAGTTGTGTATGCAATTATTTTGGCTATTTAAAAGTGCCATATTTAGAGCTGTGTTCTTTATTTTAACATGTTTAAAGTTGCTCACAATAGACGATGTTATTTGCAAAGAAAATGCTCAGAACTAAGCTGCAGTTTATCTTACTGCAAGTGAAGTAATAAACACCTGAAAAATTACTTGTCATTTAGTCTCCGCCACCCTTCTGTTACTGTCATATAGGCCTACAGTTCAGTGTGCATAGTCTTATAAATAGCACAAATAACAGAAAGGGAAGGAAAATAAATAATTTCAGCAGAGGGAAATACTAAAAGTGTCACGTGCGTAACTACTGCTTGTTTTTATTTTGCTGATGTTCACTTTCTCAGTCAAATGCAGACCAAAGAAATGACTGCAGTCATACAGGGTAGAACTGAATGGATTCCAAACTCGTATTTCTATGGAAAAAGATGATGCAGCAACAGGGAACAAGACACAGCAGAGACAATTTCACTCAGGAAAACTATATCCTTATGCATGCACTTAGGACATTTGGAAAATGTCTTTTTGGAAAAGGTGGAGGGGCAAAGCAGGCAGAGTGAGCTAAGGCATGGAATCAAATTGCAGCTAATATAAATTCTACAGAAGGAAGGAACAGCACCTTGGCACATTGTGGGAAAAGAGCTAATGGAATGGTGGGCTTTGCAAAGACAAAGGCTAGATAGAATGCAATTGCCCATAGTTGCACCGGTGGTGGGCCTTTCACAGACCAACCTTTAACACCTGATGAGAAAGGATGACTGATGCAGATAAGAACGGTGTTGGAATCATATGAGGTAGTGTAGACATCAGTGCTTTGAGACACTTCTAACATCTACATACAAGAGTGCAGAAGTTCAGCATTTTGCTGGCATTGTTAATTTCTGTCTAGGTGTACTTGTTATGGCAACTGTGTATATACAACTGTTAAATGTTTCCTCATCAGGTACTTCATCAACATCAGCTATAGCACCTCCTCTGCCAGCACTTCATGGTAAGTGTGGATGTCAAACATTTAGCACAAAGTCATGTTACAGTTACAGGTCACATTAACAACATTACTACATGCAGACTTACCACCTTGGCAGACAGCTCATGGTAAGTCTGGCTATCACACATTTAGTACAAGGTCCTATTCCTGTCTTTAGTCATATTAACTGCATTATTATACATTTCCTAACACAGTCACTATCAGAAACAATCACATGTTCTACTGCAGCACACAAGCTAATGTTGACAGTGTCAGTGATGATGCTATTACTCTGATTTGCATGGCACAGCCTCAGAACAGTGGCACACAGTCACAAAGTATACTGACCCACATGAGCAAATGCAGGCAGCCATAGGGGACAGAAAAAGAGGGGATCCATGACTAGATGACAGAGTTACACTGACCACAATATGAAGGCACACTGAATCTTAATCTACCACAGTCTGAAAAATAACAGATTAAAGCCCGAGCTGTTAGTGGGATGCTTCCTGTAGGTAAGAGTAGAGGGCTTTGATCCCCTCCACCTCCATTTACCTATTGTATGACTCTGAGCAAAGTTATATGAACAAACAGTACTCCTGGGTTGCCCCTGAAAAGGAGCACTTGTGTCAAGTAGGATTACTTAGTCAACAAATGTGTACATTGCATGAGTGTGTGTGTGTGTGTGTGTGTGTGTGTGTCTGTGTGTGTGTGTGTGTGTGTGTGTGTGTGTGTGTGTGTGTGTGTGTGTGTGTGTGTGTGTGTGTGTGTGTGTGTGTGTGTGTGTGGGTGTGTGTGTGAATGCATCTGTAAAACACAGACTGCCATTGGTCACTGTAGCAAAGGTGCACAATGACAGATGTCGGTAGTGTCTTCTGGGGTTTCACTAACTGTCATACCTTCCACACAAGCATTCCACAGGTAACCATTTGAAATGTCATGACCCACTAAAGCGAGTGCTGAAACACAGAGACTGAATGGCCAAAAAAATGAACTTGTATATACTAAGTCTGAGATGCCATTTCTTGGAATATTCCCTTTTTTCTGAGACATAGTGATATTGGAGTTGGTATATATAAGTTCGGGGTCGGGGTAAAAGGGGGCTTGCCCCCCTACAAAAAAAGAGTTTTAAGAAGATCCGTTTAAGAGATTTGTTCTTCTCCAGGTTTTCACTTTTTTTTGGCTTTTCAGCACTCGTCATTCTGAGTTTTGGCATTCTAATAGGGAGCCAACTCCACATATTACGTATGAGACATTATGACTATGCATTTTGTTAACTTCCCATGTAGTTACTTTATTGATCCCTTTGTCCTTATTCAGTGCTACACATTTGCTATTTTATGTGATTCATGAACATAAGCCAAACTTAATTCTCATTATGCTGAACTGTTTATGAATTGCTCACATTCCTTACCACTTGCTATCAGAGGTGATTTATCCACATAAGTTTGCAGTTGCATATTATGTTTGTGAATTCGCCATTCCTTCTTAAAGCTATTATAAAACTCAACATGTAGAAGATCGGATTTTTTTCTAGTAAACATAACCATACTAATAACAGTGTGATGATATGGCCGAGTGCCACCATAGTTAGCTGGAATATTGTAAAAAATTATATCCTTTGAATATCAAACTGATGTGTGCAAGATGCTTTTGTTACAAATGTATTAGGACTGTATGGCATTTGAATATCAAAATGTATTTGTAAAGTTGCTAGTGTTGGAAAATGAATCAACAGTGGGCCCTGTAAATATATTAACAAAGGACCCTGGAAGAGTAGAGGTTAACCAGTTAGCTTAATTTAAGGAAAATAAGGGGAATATAAATGAGCTGTGAAACCATTAAAATGGCATCCCACAGTAATGCATAGGAATGGAGATAGTAGGTCTGGAAGAAGCCTTTGTTCATTAGCTCAGTAAAAACAGGGAAAGCCCAACACACTGCCATAAACATGTAGATGTGTATTGTAACCATCTATGCTAACTTCCTCTCACAAGCTTTGAAAGGGGGATATTGTGAGAACCTAGAGTCAGGTAACCAGTTAAGGTCATTCTGCCAGCCATCTTGGAAATTAAGTTTTAGATAATACAGTGGGAAATCTCTCAGTATTGAGTATTCTGTCTTTGGCCTGACATCAAGAAGGACCATTCACCTCATCATCTGCCTTGCTCTATTCAGTAAGTAGGGAATAGCAATTCTAGATTCAGTCAGAAAAATATAGTGAATCTCAGTTTAGATATTGTTTTTCTTTATTTGTCTGAGCCTGTCCATACATGTTATTTTCAGTATTCCCTGTGATTGAACTCTGTGGTTTACTGTAAATATATATTCAGAATTGCCATATTCTTTTATTATTTAGTATAAAACATATTTAAAACTTTTATTGTGGCTGGTCCTTTTAGAAAGTATCTAACCTTTGAGAGCGCATATGTTTATTTGATGACACTGTGGGGACCACTCCTGAATACCTAGCTGTCTTGGTCAACTACTACCATTTCTATTAGTATTACACAGTATAATCGGACACCCTTTGTTAAGGGCCTTAGATTAGCTGATTGTGGGGTGTCTGATGGCAGTGATAACTACCTTGTACTCTAGGCAGAAAACAGCACAGCAGGTAAATCTGTGCCAGCCTTTCCCAGGTATGCATGTGTGAAAAATTATATCTCAAAGAGTGTTTGTGTCAGCTACTTGGGGCAGGGACACAAAGCACTGGTTTCACAGACAGGGCGCTGGAAGACTTGGCTTGGACACTCATCTGAGAACCTAATCCTACAGCTTTACCACTGGGGAGTGTTACTGGGGACCTGCAGGGAGACAAGTATGGAGAAATCCAGATGCCTGAGTTGAGTGTGTTCCCTGTGCGAAATTGGTACAGAGAGCTGCATCTGGAAATACTGAGTGCATCCATTTTTATTTGAAGTGAACGTCCCTCTCCAGTGTCAGTGGTGAGGGTTCAGGCTCCTTGATTACTGGCCCAGAGAGGGGTCTTTACATATTAGTGAGCAGTGGTGTGGATACTGAACTTCTGTAGCCTGTAAGCAGTTGTCACTAAAGAGGGTGTTTGTACGCTCAGCAGCCACAAGGTAGGCATTCAGAGTTTCATATCACAATAGTTTTACTTAGTTACTTTTTTAGTTTAGTTTAGTAGTCAGGGAGACAAGGCAAAGATGTCAGCAAAGGATTATGGCAAGCTGCCTAAAGAGGAAATGATTTTAGCCTTACTCACAGCTCAGACCAGCATCCAAATCGTTAACTAGTCTGGTGATGGGGATGTGCAGATCTCAGAAACAGGACAGTTCACCCTTTCCTCAGAGGACTTAAAAACCCATATGGAGTTAAAGAGACTTGAACTAGAGGCCAAACATTTGGAAATAAAATCAACAGAAAAAATGAGGCATTTGGTGGCTGAAGAAAATGAGAGGCTGTGGCAGGCAAAAGAGATGGAATTAGAATCAGTTGAAAGAATATGACATTTGGAGGCCAAAGAAAATGAGAAACAGAGGCAACATGAAAAGGAAATACTAGCTCTTCACTAGGGTTATGGAGGTAATGGGGGAAGGAGTAACCTAACCCCAAAAGCAAGTAAGGTCAGTAAATTTATTCCTCGATTTATGGAGGGTGATAATTTTTGTAGTTTTACTCATATATATGAAAGAGTAAGTAAACAGTATAATGTTGACCAATTGCTCAGGGTACAGTTCCTGACCCTCTTACTGCATGGTAAATCTGAAACTGCTGTTTCTAAATTGTCTGGTACTGATTACCTAAAACTATGATACAGTTACAAAATGTTTATTGGAATGTTTTAAGTTAACACCTGAAGCTTACAGAAAAATAGTTTTGTGAGCATAGACACAAGGCAGATGAAAGTGTGTGTGATTATATTGCTGACTTAAGTACTATTTTTCATAGGTGAGTGAGTGGGTGTCAGGTCACCACTTTTGAAAGGTCGACAGATCTTTTGGTGAGAACAAGCCTTTAGCACTTTGCCTGAGCACATGAGAATCTGGTTGGCAAACTGAGAATGCAACTCTACAGATGAGCTGGGGAAATAAGGGGATCCCCTCTAAGCAAGCAGGCAGCACTGCACAAGAAAGGGATACCCAGTTTTGTACATGGATATAAGGGAAACCATGATGGGCAGCCTAAGCTGCCCCAACAGAGTCTGCCAGTAACAGGGGAAGCCACTAGTTCAGGTACATGGCCAGGATCAAGGGTTAAATGTTTTAAATGTAACCAGTAGGGCCATGTATCATATAGATGTCCACAGAGGCAAAGTGGGGAACAAAAGGTGGGGGAACCAGCAAGTGGGAATAACAGAATGTCAGCGGTAAGTTGTCTGGAGACAACAGGGGTACCAAACTACCTCCAGGACTTGTATCCTTTCTTGGTGGATGGAAAACAGGCCACTATCAAGAGAGACACAGAGTCTGATATAACTATTGTAAAGCCTGCAGTGGTTACAGAGGAGCAGTACTTGCTTGGGCAGTCCACTCCTGTCAGAGCTTAGGAGGGATCCCATTCCAAATACCTTTGACCAGAGTTCACCTTGACTGGGAGAGTGGAAAAGGGAGCAAGTAGGTATGTTTGAAGAAAGCCCTGCACATGTCTTGATATGGAATGATTCTGATAATACAGTACCTTGTATGCATGCAACAACATGCAGTCATGCTTGGAGGCAGGCATGTGTGTCTGGTAGCCTGGGGGAGACCCAGACAGACTGCACCCCTGAAGCCAGGACTGGTAATGAGGATACTTCAGGGAGGGAGCTACCCTGTAGCAGTTAGCCTGAAGATGAGCACAGCTGCTGGTAGGTACTAATGTTCCCTTGGACAGAGTGACTGCAAGGGCAGAGGTGAGTAGTAATACCCAGGTTGACAGTGAGGCACTGCTGTCAGAAGATAACAGACTTCATGTGTAACAGGAGCTGGTAAAAGTCAGAAAGATAGAGTTGAGACAGGCTCAGCTCTCAGACCCTACATTACAAGGCCTGGGGGAGGTAGCTAGGGAGGTGACTGATTCTCAAGGAAAAGGAGAGTCTGTATACTGGAACAAAGGGTTACTGTATAGAGAGTGGGCCCCTGAAGGAAGGCTAGAAGGTGAGGTAATACAGCAGTTGGTAGTGTCCCGAGCCTACCATCTGGCACTTCTAGCCATAGTCCATCACATTACCTTTGTGGGTCATATGGTCATAAAGTGTACAAAGAGACTTATTATGCAGAACTTTTATTGACCTGGGATTGCCAGGGATGTAACACAGTACTGCAGGACCTATGAGCAGTGCTGAAATGTATGCAAGGTAGGAGACAAAGTCAAAGCTCCTTTGAAGCCTTTGCCTGTGATTGAGGAGCCATTTCAGAGGGTAGCTGTGGATATTGTGGGTCCTCTGAGTACCGCAAGTTCCACAGTGAAGAAGTATGGAGCACTGTGAGGTGAAACACCTAAAGACCACTCCCTACCACCGCCAGACTAATGATCTTGTAGAGAGGTTAAACTCTATGCCAAAGACCATACCACAGGCATTTGCAGACCAGTTTAAGAGAGAATGTGACAAATATTTGCCCCATCAGTTGTTTGCATATAGGGAGGTGCCCCAGGTATCCACAGGTTTTTCATCCTTTGAGTTGTTGTATGAGCGTAGTGTGAGGGGGGCCTTTAGATTTGATTCATGATGAGTGGGAGCGCGAGTGTGAATCCATCCCACAAGGAGTCTGTTGTGGCATATTTCCTAAACCTCAGGACCAGGCTTAGTGAGCTCATGGGCTTGCCCCATGGGAACCTGACAGGAGGCCAACAGCTGAAAAAGGTCTGGTATGACAGCAGTGCACTGAGCCAGAAAGTATGCTGTGTAACAGCAGATGATGGTGCTCGTTCCTGTCAGACACAAAAATCTGCAGGCAGCTTAGAAGGGACCCTTCAAAATGGTAAGGAAGGTAAGCAATCTTAACTACATGGTAGAACTGCTAGGCAGGAGGTAGGGGCACAAACTGTACCATGTCAACATGATGAAGCCTTACATTGATAGGGAGACCCTTGTGCTGAGTATTTGCAGTGGATGGCAAGAGGAGTCTGAGGGGGATCCAGTGACTGATCTTCTCTGTCAGGCTTGGCCTGACACCTCACTGGAAGGGGTAACAATGTCCCAGTTGCTATCCTCTACCAAGGTTCGAGAAACCCGAGCAGTGTTACAAGAGTTTGGGGACATGTTCACTGGGAAACCAGGGTGCACCCACCTGGTGCAGCATCATGTGGATACAGGGCCCCAGAGACCTATCAAGCAGGCTTCTTACATGGTGCCTGAGCAAGTCAGACAGACTCTGAGGGAGGAGAGACAGGAGATGTTGGAAATGGGAGTAATCCAGGAGTCCATCAGTCCCTGGTCCTCTTTAGTGGTGCTGATATCAAAGAAGGATGGCAGCACCAGGCACTGTGTGGACTACAGGACAGATTAAGCCTTAGATAAGCTGGGTCAGATTAAGTATCTGACCACAGGCTACTGGCAGGTGTCCTTGACTCCCAACACTAGATTGAGGTCAGCCTTTGTGACTCCTTTTGGCTTGTATGAGTTCATAAAGATGCCCTTTGGGATGAAAAATGCCCCAGCAACTTTCCAGAGGCTGGTAGATGATATCCTAGCAGGAGCAGCAGATTATGCCCTTGCTTACCTGGATGATAGTGCCATCTACAGCCATTCCTGGCAAGAGCACCTTCAGTATATCAGGGAGGTGCTGGGCAGACTGCAAAGGGAAGGGTTGACCATTAAGCCCAGTAAGTGTCAGGTGGGTAGGACAGAGGTCTCCTGCCTTGTACATAGAGTGGGGAGTGATAAGATCAGGCCTGAACCTGCCAAAGTGGAAGCCATTCATGCATGGCCTGCCCCTATTACCAAAAAGCAGGTGAGGGCATTCATAGGGACAGTGGGGTACTATAGAATGTTTGCCCCCAGTTATAGTACAATAGCTGCTCCCCTCAATGACCTGATTAGAAAAAAACAGGCTAGATAAAGTAGTGTAGAATTCAGCATGTGAGCAGACATTCCAGAAGCTTAATGGAGCTTTGGGAGGACCCCCTGTGTTAGCCTGTCCAGATTACAGCAAAGAATTTGTTGTGCAGGTAGATCCTTTAAACCATGGGGAGGGGGCCTGTACTTAGCCAGGTTTCCTCAGAGGGAGAAGAGCACCCAGTGGTATATCTCAGGTATACACTCCAACCCAGGGAGGAATGTTATGCAGCTGTAGAAAAGGAATGTCTAGCCATAGTATGGGCACTACAGAAACTCCGTCCTTATCTGTATGGATGGAAATTCACTGTAGTTACAAACCACAATCCCTTAACATGGCTACATAGAACCAGCCAGCAAACTGCCAACTTACTATGGTGGAGTTTAGGATTGCAGGCATATAACATGGGAGTACAACACTGTAGCGGGGTCAGCATTGCCAATGCAGATGGGGTCTCAAGACAGGGAATGAGGTAACATATTCCCAGATAGGCTTATTTTTCTCAAGCCACGTTTCTCAAGGGTCACTTGAAAAACTAGTTTGAGTCTTCATTGGGGGAGAGATGTGATGATATAGGCTAGTGCCAGCATAGCTAGATGGAGTTTTGTAAAGAATGATATGCTTTGAATATCAAACTGATGTGTACAAGATGCTTGTGTTACAAATGTATTGTAACTGCATGGCATTTGAATATCAAACTGATTTGTACAGATGCTTATGTTACAAATACATTAGAACTGTATGACATTTGAATACCAGACTGACTTGTACAGATACTTATGTTACAAATGTGTTAGAACTGTATGGCATTTGAATATCAAAATGTATTTGTAAAGTTGCTAGCACTGAAAAATGTATCAACAGTGGTTCCTGTATGTATATATGTTAGCAAAGGACCCTGGCAGAGCAGAGATTAACCAGCTAGCTTACTTTAAGACAAATAAGGGAAATGTAAATGAACTGTTAAACCATCAAAATGGTATCCCACAGTGATGAATAGGACTGGAGATTGTAAGTCTGGAAGAAGCCTTTGTTCATTAGCTCAATAAAACAGGGGAAGCCCAAGGCACCCATAAACATTTAGATGTGTTTTGTAGCCATCTATGCTAAATTCCTGTCACAATCTTTGAAAGGGGGATACTGTGAGAACCTAGAGTCAGGTGACCAGATGAGGCCATTCTGCCAGCCATCTTGGAAATTGTTTTAGATTTTACAGTGGGAAATCTCTCAGTATTGAGTATTCTGTCTTGGGCCTGACAACAAGAAGGACCATTCACCACATCATCTGCCTTGCTCTATAATAGTAATTCTCTTAGATTCAGTCAGGAAAATATAGTGAAGCTTATTTTAGATATTGTTTTTCTTTATTTATCTGAGCCTGTCCATCAATGTTATTTTCAATATTTCCTGTGATTGAACTCTATGGTTTACTGTAAATATATATTCAGTATTTTCATGCTCTTTTATTATTATTATTATTATTATTATTATTATTAAATATATTTAAAACTTTTATTGTGTTTGGTCCTTTTAGAAAGTATCTAACCTTTGCGAGTGCATATGTTTATTTGGTGACACTGTGGGGGCTATTCCTGAAGGCCTAGCTGCCTTGGTAAATTACTACCAATTGTATTAGTATTAATTTACACAGTATAATTGGACATGTTTTATAAAGGTCTTAGAGTAGCTGATTGTGGAGTGTCTGGTGACAATGATAAGTACCTCTCTGCATAAGAGAGCACAGCAGGTAAATGTGTGCCAGCCTTTCCCAGGTGTTCATTTATGAAAAAGTATATCTCAAAGAGTGTGTGTGTTAGCTACTTGGGACAGGGACACAAAACACTGGCTTCACAGAGAGGGTGCTGGAAGGCTAGGCTTGGACACTCATCTGAGGACCCAACCCTACAGCTGTATCAGTGGGGAGTCTTACTGGGGACTTGCAGGGAGACAGCTATAGAAAAATCCAGACCCCTGGGCTGAGTGTGTTTCCTGTGTGCCCTTAAGGGAAACTGTATTTGGTACAGAGAGCTGCATCTGGAAATACTGAGTGTATCCATTTGTATTCTAAGTGAACATCCCTCTCCATTGTCAGTGGTGATGATTCAGGCTCCTTGATTACTGGCCCAGAGATGGGTCATCCCAAACAGTATCACTGTTTATCTAGAACCATATCAATCCTAGACCAAAATTTGAATATTATAAGTTTTGGACTACCTGTAGTTTTTCTTATGTTAATTCTATAATATCAAATATTATAATATAAAATTAAATATTTATTAAAGCTGGCAGACTTAATATTCTCTGGTTTTCAGTTGTCGACTTTCTTGCAGCAACATGAATAGCCCATAACAATGGCCATTGTGCAAAAGAAACATGAGTGAATATTAGTGCTATAAAAATAACAAATATTTGGATATTTAGAAATTATCATACTAAAATGTTTGATGCAGATATTTTAAGTTGCAATAAAATTGTGAAAAGAATTAACTGTGCTGGTAACATAGACAGATAAAACCCTTACTTTGGCTCAGGTGATCTGAGTTCAAGTAGCAGCTGAGACACTTAATGGCACAGG
>NC_056749.1:739131707-739134207 GCF_019279795.1 Protopterus annectens
ACACCCCACCTACTTAAATATACTAACTCTGAGATCGCAGAAACAGACACACAAGAGAAACTCTCACCCACACATTATACAGTCCCTCACACACACACATCACAGTCACAACACACACACTGACACACACTGACACACACTAAAGCCCCTAACCAACACACTTACACACAGATACTTACCTGAACTTCCACCTATCCATCAACAAACTGCAACGCCAGAAGCGCTACTTCAATATCTCTGAACATTGAGATTTTGAATTTCGGGTTTCTGATGTTTCGGTATTTAGGGGTTACGACTACATAGTCTCGAGATTTTGGAATTCGGTATTCCAAAATTTCGAGATTATTTAGTGAACCCATATATATATATATATATATATATATATATATATATATATATATATATATACTTTTTTTTTTTTTTTCAACCTGGGGAATCTGGCTTGCTTCTGAAAAATATGTAGGCATGTGAATTTTGTGCACTGTAACTGTTTGTTTGTTTGTATTCTCTGAGGGTTTTGCTTTCTATCCAACAATTTTTTTCCTGTGTTACATCTTCAACTTGTCAGGATAGACGTTGGCTCACCTGAACTAGATAAAGTAGGTATTGAAAACAGATGGAAAAATGCATCCATGGCATGATTTTGATGGAAGCTGTGTGGGTTACCCAGAAAGATTAACAAGTTTCACTATAATACAAAAAAATATAAAAAAACAACAGATATCCACAGTAGATGAACTGTCCTGTAGTCAAAATTTAATACTCAATAAACAAAAAATAACAACAAGGACTGAATACAGCAAGCAGTTTGCAAAACTTTAATTGGTTACTGCCTTTTTGCCAATAATGGTGCTTCTTCAGACCATACATTCATAAAAACTCTTTCAAAGTTTAAGTAGTAACAAGTTAGCATTTAAAAATTACATGTCCCCACTCCGACCAATCACTATAGCATAAATTATGTCATCCCATTCATAAAATCCAAATTATTAAACAAACCATGTGCTTTGAGGAAAGGTTTTAAAGGGACCTTCCCATTTAGCCTTGGACATTTGTCAGCCTGCAACCTAATAATCCAGCGAGCCTCTTGCTGTTGTGTTTTATTTTTAAATTTGCCAAGCCATAGATCCTTCTGTAAACATTCAATCACCATAAACTTAAACCAATGGGTAATATCACTATCAACAATGTGCTTAGTTAATGCATTGCTAACATCTTGTCTCCTTATGGCTGCCACATGCTCCCTAATGCGTTCTTTCAGTGTCCAGTTCATCATCCCAACATAGAAGGATGAGCATGTGATACAATGTGCCAGATAACTAAATCTTTAGAAAGACAACTAGCATCAACCTTAAAGTAAAAATCTTTACATAAAACGGTATTTAAAATAGTTCGCCCTATCAATACATACACAAAAGTTACACTTCTGGCAAGGGACTGTACCTGAAAAATCATTCATATCTGAATAACCTCCAATACCATAAATAATAGAGCTTCCTCTTCAGGGACTTCTTATTCTTAAAATAGAATCACAAATATTCCCATACTGTATCTTTTATTCTATCATCCGATACAAGAATAGACCAGTTCTTCGCTACTTGACAAATCAAATCTTATCTACATTGCTGGAGTAAGTTAGAACCAAACTACTCTGTCTAGAATTAATATACAGGTAATTTCCTCTTAAATTGAGGGGTTCAGAAAAATTGGGTCAGGCATGATCACCCCTCAGTGTTCTAACATCAACCACCATGCTCTCTGCTGCCTTTTTCTTATAGCCCCTCTCCATGAACACATTACATAATGTCACCATGTCTGAATTAAAATCACTATCTCTGTCGTCTAATCTGGAAATTCTCATCCCTTGCTCTTTAAGAACATTTTTAAAATGTGTGAGATGCATACTATCTCTCTTCAAAATATTTTTCTTCCGACAAGTTTTTCTATATATCTGGTATTGAAGACCCTATCATCACCTCTCATTATTCTAACATCTAAAAAATCCATAACAGATGAAGAATGTTCCATAGTAAACTCCAAAAACATAGTTGTGCTGTTTAAATAAACGATGAATTCATCTAACATATCCATCGGTCCTGTCCAAAGCAAAAAAAACATCATCAACAAATCTCCTAAAAAAAATTAATAAAAGCTGTATAGTTATTACCATTAAGAACATATGTATTCTCCCATTGAGCCATTACTAAATTGGGAAAGCTATTGCCACATGATGTGCCCATAGTTATACCTTTTTTCTGCTAATAATAACTTTTTTCAAAAAGAAAGACATTCTTTTCCAAAATTAACTCTAGCAGTAAACAACTCAAATCTATCTTAACAATATCAAATTGGCTATTCTGCTCCAGAAATGACTTAAATAAGCATAGCCCCTGATCATTCAGGATTACAGTAAATAGTCACTTTACATCAATCATAATCATCTCACATTGTCCTAATGTCATTCACATAATCACTGACACAGTGGTATAAATCCTGAGTC